>NC_133289.1:19886486-20192149 GCF_005239225.2 Populus alba
CTAAACATTGCGAAGCAACCGCCCAAAAATAGCGATAGCTGTCACAATCTGCTGTAGAAATATAAAAACCTATTTACAAATCAAACAATTTGTATTATTCTCAATTGGTTTGTGGCATACTGATGGACCAAACAGAAACTCCTGTCTCCTTCCAAAATGCATTTGATGTTCCCTATTCCTACACGGTGCCAATTCCAGCCCGGAACAGGCAGGATCCTTGCGGTAGATAATACGCACAGATTCGATTAACAGTTCTTTAGTCTCTACTCTAGCCGAAGGACTGACAGTTGCATGCAAGAGCTCTTGCCTTGCCCGAGAACAAGATCAAGATAAGAGGCGCTCAAGTTAAGGCCGATTGCTTTGGGAGAATATGTGCATGTACCAGGCAAATGAGAATTCACCATTCTGTTAATCAAATGGTGAGATTACCAAAGAAAAACTATCTTCTGGGGGTATTAAGAGTGATTTGCATGCTCTAACAAATGATAATAGATTGAGGTTGAGGGGTAGAATTGTAGAGACGATGGAAAATCTGAAGGCAAATTCCTGGACCAATTGCAAATGCCTTCTGTAGCCTGGACCTCCTAACCAACTCCAACTGAGGTTTTCAAATCAGAAAATTAGAGTATTAGCTCTTTAGACCATAAGGCCGGACCGGGGAGGGACTAATGCACTCAAGTTTGGCCAAGGTGACCGACATTTCACATGTGCATTTCGTAGGTACTCTTTGTTTTTCCCTAGATCAAGCATCACGTTATAAAAAATCAAGCCTGGTTAAACTGTAATGTATTCGAGCTCTAAAAAGTGAGTGGAAACAAGGCATATAGTGACATTCCGAAGAAGAGGGGGATTTAATAGCAGCACGAGTGTTCAACAGTCTTGGCAATTTACCATTCTAATCTACGTGCCTCCGAAGAGGGAAAATATACAAGCTTCAATAATTCTACTTCCGTTCATACAACCAGAGCGCTATTTGGTCGTCTCCTTACAGCCACCTTGCCAAAAGTCAACGCTAAAATTTACGCTAACCTTTTTCGGCACTCTTGAAGAACCAGACATTAGAATCAATGATTATGTTGTGATGAAGAGGTGACATCTTGTGAATCCTTGTCACAAAATCATTGAGAACTACGACCCCATCCATGAAACCAATTGTTGCTCTACTTGATCCCAGTCATGAACTTTTGTGACCAGGGGGTTCTGATTAACCGAATCTGTCTTGCACCATGGATAAGAGTTCTCATAGTCAAAAAGTAGAACCTTGATTCCAACTTCAGCACACTCAATGGCATATCTTGGGTTATCATCAATCAGAACCTTTGCACCTAAGGACCTGCCAATTAAGATCAGGAGCAAGACACTTAAACTCTATCCATAGGTCTTTGCATACAAGGTCACTAAATCAATGGTGCTGGCAAAGCCAAGCTCAGAATACTTGTACTTCCAAGTTTTAACAATGTTACATACTTCCCTATTCAATTCCAGTCACTAGGATTTTAAGAGACAAGTTAAAACGTTAGAAGATTAGCACAGTTAAGCGACCTGAGAGCATTCAACATACTGCAAAGTGGTTAAATGAACATACCTGCATATTTCTGACTTTGATTTAGACTCTCCATCAAGAGCAAAGTGGTTTCCAAAGTGAATCTCATGAAAGACTCCTGGATAGTACTTCTCTAGCCACTTGACTGTGTGATCCTTGATGACATTCTGCCGAGACCTATTTGTACATTCATTAATAGAACCCAGTTATTTCAAATGTTTGTCTCTCTATACATGATAACATGAAATGCCAGGAACACATACGTCACAACTGATAGTTTACAAAGTCTTGACAACTTATGAAGCGCCTTCTGAGCACCTGGGATTGGGTAGATACCAGTCTTGAAATATGGTGTCTTGAAGAATTCATGGACACGAAAATCAGCTGCAACAATAAGAAAGTCAACATTGCGAAGCTATTCTAATTATAAAAGAATTAAAATAATTACTGCAGGATAAATAATCTATAACTAAAAACAAAAATCAGAGGGCAAAATATCCTCTCTTTAAGTGGATAATTGATCAAAATACAAACAAGGACATTCAAAAGTAGCAAGCAGTCTCCTGCATTTATAGTTCACAATTATGAAAAATTCAAACTGGACACATACAATGATAGTTATAGACATCTGCAAGCTAGAAACAGCACATTATTTAACTTCTCTAAACTGTATTTGGAAATGTTAACAGGAGTTCTGGTCTACTATACAGGAACGCAAACAGGATTCTCATATTTCTTTCAGATACACAGCTAGTTCGAGATCCCTGCATATCAAATGCAAATCCAAAAGGATCCCTGCAATTCTTTTATGAAATTTTACTTGGTTTTAAAAATGAGCTCCCAACTGCTAACGAAGCTCGTCTGGTATGGAGCATAACACTCAAAAGACCTATAATGAACAAATTTAATAGGTCACAATTGCAAGACTACAGTGCACTCTGAATTTTATTTGAAAATTTTCTCAAATACTGTTGAGAATTGAACACATTTGACAGGCCACATCCTCGCGATACATAAAAATAACCTGCCTTATGAAACAAGGAATACAGTAACAATACCTTCATCACGAGAGCAGTTCCATATCTATTAACAACAAAAAAAAAAGGGGCATCAGAATACATGTTGAAGTAAAGCATTTCTTTTACTAGAAGCAGAAACCATAATTTAAGGAACAAGAAAGTGAAAGTTATTTGTTAGCAAGGGTATAAGAACACTATAAACTGTATAGACTTTAATGTAAGAGATAGCAGTTATAATACCTTCACATGAACCCCAATATTCAACATGATGAATGAGGGTATCTTAACGTGGGTAAATTCAAGTTCTCAGGTGCCACAGCCCACAAGAATAATTGACAATGAAAATATCCAACTTAATAATTAAATTATTTGTAAACGATAACTAAATTGAACTCTGTATGCATTCTTTCATTCATTCCACACTAAAGAAATGGAAAAAAATATCACATTACTGATTTGCTTGATGCACCAATCCATATCTTGCACAATATCTGTGATAATCTAACCTAACAGCTGTAACAATACGCTACAGTCAATTAGGCATGCTTCAGGTCAGCTACATGCATGGACCCAAAGTCTCACGATGCAGGTGATACACAGATCTAAGTCCGACCCTGAGATTCACAAAACTGCATTCTTGTTATTCGAGACAAAGCCCTCTCTGGTTTTTGCTACTCCTGAATTTCAAGCTTAGTTCTAATTGTCTTCCTCCAGGAGAAAATATGGTCCCCAAACCCCGCTCAGTAATAAAATTGTAAACAGAAAAAGTTTGCAGCCTCTATTCCCTAACGCAGCTAGCTCATCCATTCTAACCTCAGAAACCAAAGAACATAATATATTAATATGCCAGTACTAAATGTCAAAGTAAAAAAGTGATAGTGAATGGAATACCCTGAAGAACTCATAGACATGATACTCTGATACTGAGTGATTCAAAGAGTAGCGATCAGCAATAAATCTGTTCAAAGCTGACACAAAGTTCCCCAGAACTGTTCAATACAAGCAGGAAAAAAAAGATACATCAGAAAGAAAGCAAGTAAACAAACGCCGAAGCAAACATAGAATCAGTAGCTGAATGGTTGCAAATAAAAAACTTCTAGAAGTCAGCGACATAACCAGGAAAAAGGCATCATAACCACATTATCATCCAATATCAACCCATTAACATCATATAATATATATTTGCCAAGTCAAATATTGCATTGGCAAAAATATTACAAATCGTCAAGTACCCATATTGCGGCAGGCTTAAAGTTCTGACTTTGCACCTTCAGTAGGTAGCATTTTGCAGCTCAATAAAACAAATATTCAAACAACCGTTAATTAATCAAACAAAAGACCAAGAATTTAACACACTCATATAAAAGAGCAAAAACAATGAAAGCATAACAAAGGGAATAGACCAATACCCTCATCAACATCGACGGCAACAACAATTTTTTCAGTTAGAGGAAAGTCAGGGAATCTGGGAAGCTTCCCGCATAAGCCATGATCGTTAACAAATCTACCATTAATACTAGTACTCCTATCTTCCAATCTAGCCTCAAAATCGCGCACCAACTGCTTGTTTGGTGCAAATGCGCGTGCTTTCTGATCACGCGAAGAATCAGAGCAACACCCCTTTAACATCAAAGCGCCACCACCTCTATCGATCCTAAAACCAGGGCTACCGGAATTATCAAACGAAACATTAACATTCCTAAAAAGCAATGAAGATCGAGGCCTTGTTGGTGATTGAGGAGGTAAACTATGAAACCCTTTAAGGAATGGATCATTACGGGCTAAAGAAGCCATGATTAGAGCTCTTGTATTGGTGGTGAAAAAACGCAAAGTTGCTTGCTTTTTTAACATAACGATTGCTTCTCAAATATCACCATTAACCCACATAAAACAAAATGCTCAAAGCTGGTATCTATCCAACTAAATCAACAAATACTAATTGCTTTCAAAACCCAATTGACGTATATTAAAGAAACAAAGATTGGATAATAAAAAGATCAGAAAGAGTAAAAGTTGAAGAGAATATCCTCTGAAATAACAATTTTTTAACAAGAAGAAACCCCAATACGATTTTTTGACGGGAAGTTTTTTTTTATTCGAGAATAATCGGGAGTCATGGATAACTTTAAAAACTGGATCAAGAAAAAAAAATTTCTCAAAAAATACAGCTGTGAATCTTGCAGTGTTGGAGATTTTTTCTCTCTCTTTTTAAAACAAAAATATGAAAAATGAATGAGGAGAGATGAGTGCAAAACGCAGAAAGGTCGGTGGACTGTTGTGGTCGCCGCTGAGTGACCCTTTTTGCTGTTTTCTTTCCGTCTGTCTCTCATTTATATATGGAGAAAAACGCTACTCTATTTTTGTTGCTGTTAATTATAGGTTAAAGAGAATTTTGTGCCCTAACTTCGTTTTTATTATCTTTTTTCTTCAGCGTTATTAACTTGCAAAATCTCTGTCCCCCGAATTCCCTTCTCTTTGTTTTCATTTATCCATCAAACTTTACTTTTCATCTGCCATTCTGATTTGCATATGACAAATGCTTTTTAAAACTAGTGATGGATGGAAATGATTGTAATGATTACACAATGTTCTTGAGAGCTGACAGTCCCGCTCACTTTTGCTTTCCCGCAGCAACTTGCTGGTTGTTTTTAGTAAATTAAAGTTTCTTTTTCAATCGGTGATAAATATGTTGGAAAAATGGTTAATAACACAGGTAATGAATATATTAGTTTACACAAAACACTTAGCCATGTGGTAGTTTTATTTTACTTTTTATTCTCTACCAAATCACCGTGAATTAGCCAATGGCGTAGTATTATAATGTTCTTCATTTCTCATTGTTGTATTTTTCAATATTTTTAGGTTCTAATGCTGTAAAGAGAGTATGGTATGATTTCTAAGTTCCTAGGTCTTAATCGGTAATGTAATATTTTCGAGGTGATTTTTTTTTTTTGTTGATAGTTTTGGATTTTTTTTAAAATAAAAAATATGGGTTTTTTTTAAACTAAAAAATAGTTGGTATTTATTTGTAATAAAAGATGGGTAATTAAGGGTTAAAATAACATCAAATAATTCTATTAATTAACATAATTAATTCCCACAACAGGCCCGTTATATCAACAGGGATGAAGGGGCTATTTAGAAGTACTGAAAAGTCAACAAGCCTTCTTCTATGAACTGTCCTCTAATCACTCCTTTGTTCATGCCCGTTGTCGTCTTTCATGTATATTCATGTTCCTGTAATTCTGCAATTTTATTGATTGACAAGTTTATATTCATGCTAAAAGTCTTGAAAACTAGGTAATTGCATTGACTAAAATGTATTCTAGCGAAAAAAACTCACGGGGTAAACATGCTATTATTCATGTCGATTTTAAACATTTTTAGAGATACTATACAAATTGTTTAAAGATAATGAAAATATAATATACATTATTGGTATTAAAATAAAAATAATAATAAAAAAACATTTTATATTTTAAATACAAAACTAAGAGTAAAAAGACATATAAATGCATTAATCCTTGATATTTAGTTTAAAACTATATCTCTGATCCGCGTTACACCGAGTTAGATCATTTGTTTTTTTATTAATTAATTAAAATTTAAAAAATAGCAATTAAAAAACATAGGGATCAAATCTTAAGAAAAAAAAATTAAAAAACTACTATGAAAATTTAAAAGGTATGGTGTTGAAATCAAGGAGGTGATAGGAAAAAAAAGCAAAACATAAAAGTGAATGGGCTCCAAACTAGAGGTAATTAGATCGCACAAGCTACCTAATGATGAAGCCTAGTGCATGATGATTTGGAAAACATCAAGGAAAATTGTTTTTTGTTATAACACGCGTCGTTTTAATACAGCAAGATAACTTACTCGTTGGCATATGTAACACGCGTGCCAATCACTTTTTTTTTTATTTGCTATACATTTCAATTTTTAATAGTGCTAGCATACTATATGAAAATATATAAAGATAATGAAAATATAATATACATGGTTGATATAAAATAAAAAAATACTAATAATAAAAAGACCTTTTAAGTTTAAAATAAAAAACAAAGAATATGCTCAATGTTTAGTTTTAAAATAGTTGTGGATCCCTACGTGGTAAGAATCATTTATATTTTTAGCATAAAAAATGATTCTTAAGTGTCACAAACATGTTTTAAATAAGGAAAATAAATATACAACTCGGGTCATAAACTTGACTTGATTAAATAAGTTGATTTTATTTTAATTAGACGATAAAAAAATAAAAAACAATAACAAATGGACTAAACTAAATAAAAAAAAATGACCATGATAACCTTAGGAAAAAATAATTTTCAAAATAGGACAACTATGTAGCTCAATTTCTAGCTCATTAAATATAGAAGGGTGAAATGTAATAAAAAAAAACCTAAAAAATTAACCTGAGTTAGCATAACAAGCTTGTAACCTCATTATTAAGATTGATTCAACCCGGATTATCCTACCAAACTCGTAATTCAAGTCATGATATCGAGATAACTTGATAGAAATGAAATTAAAGAACATCACAAAGCCCATTTAAAAAAAAAAAAAAAACATCAATCCTCATTAACTTTTCAAATTCATGATCCAAGTTATTAGATATAAAGCACCATATCTAGAAAAATCATGAAACTCAATTCTCAGCTAATCAACTATTGAATGATGAGATAGAAAAATAAATCTAGTTATATAAAATAAAACACAATTAGCAATTAAAACAAAGAAGATCAAAATTGGAACACAAAATATATTTTATTTTTTATTAAATGGTAAAATTAAAAACAAAAACCAGTTTACTAAAATGATAAAAAAAAAAATCTAATGAATAAGGATTAAAATTGAATAAAAAATATAAATATTTTTTTTTGAAAGGTGAAATTGAAGAGAAACATAAAATTAACAAAAGGATAAAAATAATAATTAAAAGAATGAGAATTAAATTGAAAAAACTATATATTCCAAATTATATGAATAAATGATGAGATTGAAAACAGATTAAAGTTTTACACAAGGATAAAAAAAAAATCAAAATAATAAGGATCAAAGTGAAAATCCATATAAATCATAGGACAACCCTAAAATTTAGCATGAACAACATCAATTTCAAGGGAAGGGGAGAGAGAGAGAGAAGAAAGAGGAAAAGAAAAGTGTCACCGACGACAAACTATGTCACCACCAACCACACGCGTCACCCTATATAAAAGAGGACACAATAATATTTTCAATGACACGAGCAAAGGGAGATTTTGGCATTCACAATTAGAATAGACAAGGGATTAGCGTAGAAAAGGTGTTATGAATAAGTGATGGTTTAAAAGTTCTTACAAAAAGTTTAATTTAGTTCTCAAATCTTACAAACTATATATATTAGTTCCCTCTATATATTTGCAATTTAATTTTGGTATAAAAAAATTATTTTTGTTATTTTCTAGTTCTTTGTTTTGAGAGAGGAGATAAAGAGATCGGCATATTCCAACGGTGGAATTAACACAAATTTCATTAATCAAAATGATCGATTTTGGTGTCAATGAATTTTATTTGGCGAGGGGAGTTATGCTTGGATGTTTTTTCACCTTAAAATTGCCTAAAAAACTTGATCTAAACTCTGAAAGATTTTTTTATTTTAGGTTGTTTTGGGTTTTTTTGTGCTTTTTAAAGGCAATTTATGAGTTTGTTAAGGTGTTTAAGCTTTTTTTTTTTTTTTTTTTATGTGTTTTAGGTAAAAAATAGATTGAAAAATAGATTTTTGGGTCAAAAAAATATGACATTTTATTTTCGGCTATCATAGTGGTGGGAATTTAGAGAAATCAAAGGATATTTAACATGGAATATTTATATATATAAAAAAAATATCTCCAATTCCATTCTTTAAAAAATAAGGCTCTTGCATGATTCATTTCTAAATTGTCAGGCCATAACCTGGCTTGCTAAGCCCTGCAGCTTCTAGACCTCTCTTTTCCCTTTCTTTTTTTCTATGTAATTTTACATTTTTTAAAAGAAATATGTTTTTTTTATATGTGTTTTTAAAATAGTTTTTAATTTATATTTAAATTAATACCCATTCTGTATGATTTTTTTTTATATTTAGCCTTTTTTAAAATAGTGGGGTTTTTTTTATAATTATTTTGTATTTATGTTTTATATAATTGAACTTTATTTTTAAAAAATAAAAATTATCAACCTTGAGATTTTTTTCCCTTGATATATATAAGTAAATCAAAATCATTGAAATCACTAAAAAAAATAATTTGATATTTTTTTAAGTAAAAAATATTTTTAAAATATAGCATAACACAGTTTAAAATAAAAAAGAAAAGAAAAGAAAAGTGAGCGCTATGAATCATGATAGTTCAAAATATTCTCTTTTTTTTTCAAGAAAATAAAAGACACTATTTTAGCAATCCACGAAATTTACCGGCTGCATCATGTTGTCAGACTTTATAAATTATTGTAAGAGGTGAACCAAATGTCTTGACTTCTTACCTGGCGAGGGAGATCGATAACATGATCATCTTTATCAGATGTGCCGCCGCCACCAACCATCCTACCGTTTTCACCTAAATGAAATTACAACCACCACCTTTTTGCCTCCATTTATTTATTTATTTATTTATTTATTTTATCATGTCTGCCTACTTGAGGTTGCACATAGCTACAAGAAAATCAAACTGACGTGTCATTGTTTACAATATATCAGAAAGATTTTTCAACATTTCATTTTCATTACACTAATTAGGCCGTTTGGGGCTGAGTTTCAACATGTTTTTTTGACAAATTTTGAATTTTTTTTTTGTTAAAATTGAATGCGGTTTGTATTTTTTGAATCGTTTTAATGTGCTGATATCAAAAATAATTTTTAAAAAATAAAAAAATATTATTAACATGCTTTTCGGCACGAAAAATTATTTGAAAAGCAACAACTACCACACTTCCAAACACCCTCACGATGGATTCAGCAAGATATTTTACAATATTCTTCTTGTATATTTTCAAAAAATATGGATATATACTTCAAAAAGACCTTTGCACCGAATAAGCAATAATCCAATGTGTAGGGAATTAAAAAAAAAAAATCAATCTTGGGCACGTGGAATATAAACAGGATATGTTTGGTGTTAATTTTGAAGTTTCTAATAAATAATATCTGGAATTAAATTTTATGAGAAAACGACAACTTTCAACTAGATAAATCTCACAGCGGATTTTGCTGTAATGAGCTCGGGCTTAGATACGATGGGCCACGTCACTTGGGCTTATTCTTCGAGGCTCTGAATATTTAGGCCTAATACTTTAGGCCACGTCGAACCACTGTCAGTAATGGCATCTACCTTCTTAAATAAATAACTAGTGTTTCCAAATATCCATCCTTTCTTGTTGACTGGATGACATTTTTTTTTTAAGAAAAAAACAAGAAATATTTTAAATTAACATCTAGAGTTATTGGCGTATATAATACATTTATTTCCATTTTTAATTTAACTAAGATTGCAATAAAATATTTTTATATATATAAATAAGCTAATATAAAAAATACTAGTTTGTATGTCAGTTTTATGCTGTTGAGAAATCATAAATTTTTTAAATATATAAAAATTTATCCAGATCTAACAGAATTCCTTGATATTGCTATAAACTCTAAAAAATAGTTGTTTATTTTTTTTACTAAGATAATGTTTTTTAACATATGTTTTTGTTTATCCTAAACTCATGGTTTTTAATTAAAACCATTATTTATATTAAAAAATATTTTATGATTGTTACATCAAGCTAACAAAAAAATATTAAAATAGTATTTATATATTGCATGTATTATTGAAATTTAAAAGAATCATAAATGTTATAAAATCATGTTCAAAATATATTTTTAAAATTTAATAATAAAAAATAATTTGGATTGGACTTTCATGAACAAATTATTATTAGTATTATTATTTTCATATCATATACATAATAATTGAAACTAAAATTATTAAAATTTAAATAATTATTCATAATGATATTTTAAAACTATATCAAAACTGAATAATAAATGAATTTGATCTGCAAAAAAATTACAATAAAAAAGAAAACAAAAAAGAGCATAAAAAAAGTCAAGCTTAACACCTAGCTCATCAATAGCAGGCTAGTCAGGCATAGGCCCGAATGCTAAGCCTGTGCTTGTGGCCTTGTTTTTATTTATTTATTTATTTATTTTAAATTAAGAAGACGGATAATATGTTATTTGTTCCTTATTATGTTTTATGAAAATTAAAATAACAAATGATATGCTATCTGTGTTTATATACATATGCCAATCAACTGCGCCGAAACATAAATTTATCTTCAACATGATTAAATAAATATATAAACCTGGTTTGTTATTCATACAAACAATAAAAATACTATAATTAAACCAAATTCTTTTGAAGTATTTATATAATATTAAGTCCGATTAGAAATTAAGTCCTCACTGTAAAATAGACCAAGTATGGTTGTTGACAAGAAAAACAACACAGCCTTATATTCTACCATGAAGTACAGATTCATAATTTAAGATTCTATATGATTTTATTTAAGTAAAGGACTCCCTTAGAAGGAAATAAAATTTACAAGTGTTATACTATAATGGCAACTTTGATAGTAGAAAAATATCTTATTTTTATAATATATAGAAATGTAAATATTAATACATTAGATCCAATTTTTTATATTTTTTTAAGTTTTAAAAGAGTTGCAATTATGGGTTTTAACAAATAATAAAAATTTAAAATAATTTTGAAAAATACTTTATTATATCTTTACTTTTATATTTTATTATGTTTGTTTTTACCATATAATTAAATTAACTATATTTGTAATAAAAATAACAAGATAGTTTGTTTTTTAAGTTACAACAATTACTATATACGTGATAAGAAAAAATGAAGCTTATTTTTTTTTTTTAAAAAAACCAGGTATAATTCTTTTTATAATGATCGTGATATAACTAATATTATTTTAAACTATGCTTGTCGAGATAATGTTTGAGGAGTTTCTGTAAAAGATATAGAATTGGTATAATTATTTACAAAATGTTTGTTTTTATATTCAAAAAGTATTTTTAATTTTTTTAATATTTTTTACTTTAAATTATATTTTTTATGATTTTGAATTGATATGATGATGTTAAAAATTAATTTTAAAAAATAAAAAAAATATTATTTTAATATATTATTAAATAAAAAATAATTTAAAAAGTAATTACTACCACCAACCCAATCACTATTTTAATTACTAAACCACTCCATGGTAAATTAGTAAAAAGTGTGTGTGTATATATATATATCATACACGTGTTTTATCATTTTTTTTTAAAAATTATAGATGATAGGTTAATAATAACAAGAAAAGAAAAGAAAAGAATTTAATTAAAAAACAGCATATAAATAACACGATGTCGTTTCATTTGAAAGAACGAAATACATATGGGCAATCGCCAGGGGGGAAAAAACAAAGTTCTCATCGTTTCTTGTTGGAAAGGTCAGGTCCCTCTATTTATATCAAAACCAAAAACTAATCCGTTCTCCATCCATAAAGAATAATAACAATAAAAGAAAACCCCTCGCTACTTCTTCTGTAGTCTTGGCCTGGCTTCAGTGCCTCTTTAGGTTTAAGACTTGAATCGATCGGTTCTTTAATTAATGGCTCCGGCAGCAGTTGACGATGATGAGATATTGAAGGACGAGAAGAATCCTCCTCCTCTCGACGAAGACGACATTGCTCTCCTCAAAACTTATGTATGTTCTATTAACTTTTTTATTTTTCTTAATAATTCAGCTCTGAATATGGGTTAATTAATTAATTAATGCAGGGCTTGGGTCCATACTCGAACAGTATTAAGAAAGAAGAGAAGGAAATTAAGGATTTAGCTAAGAAGATTAATGATCTTCGAGGTAATAATCTTCAATCTCCCTTCGCTTCTGTGATTTAAATACCTATTTTAAGCTGTCTTTTTAGTAATTATTTTTTTGGATCTGAGTCTAGGCTGCCAGTGATTGAAAGTTTCAAAATTTCATATCTCTTGTAGGTTAAGAATCAGTTTTTGATACCATAGGAGCCTTGGAATTACCCAAAATAATAATTAAGAGAGAGAGAGAGAGATGGGTGTTCTTTCAATAGATGTTTTAACGCAATGTTTTTGAAGTTTTCCCCAAAATAGGCAGTTTAGTTATGTGAACATGATCTTACATAGGGGCTAAGTGTTAGGAGGGTTGTTAATTGAAAATATGCCCCTGAGCATGTTATTGCTTTTTTCCATGTGTTTTGTTTCTATCATCGAACTCTTTGTTGAGCAACTTCTTCTGTAATTACCTTGCGCTTTATCATTTCTAGGTGTTTCGGATTTCTTTGTTTGTAAGCCTGGGACATAAACTTGTTCTAAAAGGTTGCTTGTTTGATCCATAGGCATTAAAGAATCTGACACTGGTTTGGCTGCACCAAGCCAGTGGGACCTTGTGTCTGATAAGCAGATGATGCAAGAAGAACAACCACTACAGGTTTGATTTCGGGATTTTTTTTTCTTTTGGTTCAATTAAAAGCAAAACATCACTTGTAATATACTTTTGAATATTGAGGAATGGGTTAAGACAGATTTGTTTTCTTTATCAGGTTGCAAGGTGCACAAAGATTATTAATCCTAATACCGAGGATGCAAAGTATGTTATAAATGTGAAGCAAATTGCCAAGGTGTGTTTCTTTATAATGTAGTCTTAAACCATTTTCTTCAGCCTCCTTATTTTTCACCTTCATGCTTGTTACATTAACATCGGCGCAAATGATGTGCCTCAACTGCTGACATTTTGTCATGGCTACTTATTTTTAAAAATTGATGTATGAAATTGAGCATTGGTAATTGTGCTAGTGTGCTTGTTACTCTTAACCGACACATGCTGCTAATATGTTTTGTGGACCATTATAATTTTTGATGAATAAATAATTTTTCATTGATTAAATAAACTTATAGGGAAATAAATCCCTACTACAAACTTGTATAGAAGTACAAACTAACAGAAAAAGATCAGAAGATTCAGAACATCCATTGTCTATAAATATATTTGAATTTTGGATTCAGTAGAGCCTCTTCCAAAATCCTAGAGTTAGGCAACTGGACTTCACCATGTGATAAACCCAGTAAGAAAATCTTGCCAGGAGATACTCCACTATCACCATGCATTCTCAGATTTTGTTGCATGCAAATACCATACTTAGAAGCTTCCAAGCTATTTTTCCAAGAAAAGCCTGAAATGTTCTCCTTTGCAGGTTTCCTTTAGCCTGATCAAACTCTAATTGCTATCCTCCAACAGCCCTAGAATAACCACAAATCTGTAGAGCTATTTGCCATATCTCAGCGGAATAAGGTTGGGAAAAAATAAATGATCTCTATCTTCGTCAGCAGATCCACAGAGCAAACAATCAGCATCAATGCTTCTTCCCATAAGAACTTGCGTAACCCTTCTGGAGAGTCTATTATATACTGCAAGCCATACAATAAAACTATCTCTAGGAATGTTTGGGGAACCCCAGACCAGCTCATGCCACTCAATTTGAGCATCTTTCCTCCTAAGATGGTCCCAACCACTTCTAGGAGAAAGATTTCCATCTGGGGTGAGCTCCCAAACTGCCCTGTTCCAATTTAGTGTACCAGGAATCGTAGTGCCACATATAGCTCCCTGAATCTCCACCAGTTCATCTGATCTAGCACTAGGCCAAAACCATTCCCCATTTTTAATAACATCAGCCAACCTAGCATGAAGAGAGAGACCTGTTACTTTGATCTTTTTTTCACCATAACCTATTTTTTTACGAACCATTCTAACATTGTACTGGCTTTGTAATTTTAGTTTGTGGTTGGGCTTGGTGACAAAGTCTCCCCTACAGATATAGAAGAAGGCATGCGAGTGGGGTAAGTTTCCCTCTTTGACCTCTTATAAGATTCTTTCTATTTTTATATTTGAGTGTGTGTGTGTGTGTGTGTGTGCGTGTTCAATTTTATGGGATATAGATATGGTTATAACAATCTTACTGCCATTGCAGTGTTGATCGCAACAAGTATCAGATTCAGATTCCGTTGCCTCCTAAGATTGATCCAAGTGTTACTATGATGACTGTGGAAGAAAAGCCTGATGTTACGTATAACGATGTTGGTGGATGCAAGGAGCAGATAGAAAAGATGCGAGAAGTGCGTATACTATTTATGATATTTATCTTCGTTCATTCGTACACATTATATTATATGCATGTACACAATTAATTTTTTTTTTCTAAGATATCTTAAATTATATTGCCTTATTTTTAGGTTGTTGAGCTTCCCATGCTTCACCCAGAGAAATTTGTAAAGCTTGGAATTGATCCTCCTAAGGGTGTTTTGTGCTACGGTCCTCCTGGAACAGGCAAAACTCTCTTGGCTAGAGCAGTGGCCAACAGAACTGATGCATGTTTCATTCGTGTTATTGGGAGTGAACTTGTCCAGAAATATGTTGGCGAGGGGGCACGAATGGTTCGGGAGCTTTTTCAGGTCAAACATTGCCTATTGAATTTGTAATTATTTAATAGAACTTATCTGTTACTCATGTGTAACTAGCATTTGATTCGCTACAGATGGCACGGTCAAAAAAAGCTTGCATCGTCTTTTTTGATGAAGTTGATGCTATAGGTGGTGCACGTTTTGATGATGGTGTCGGTGGAGATAATGAGGTTCAGCGTACCATGCTTGAAATTGTCAATCAGCTTGATGGTTTTGATGCTCGAGGAAACATCAAAGTGTTGATGGCGACAAACAGGTAAATTGGTTGCCTAACTGATGTGTATATAAATTTGCTTGTTTCTACTGCCATCCACAAGTAAGAAATATTTGTTTCAAGTTGACTCTTTTTCCACGTCCTGATGCTTCTGTATTTTGTTGGCTTGCAATTCGCTAGCAAATGTACTAGTTCACGGTTTCTAGCAAATGTACTAGTTCACTGGTACCTTACTTTGTTCTATTTTTTTCAGACCTGATACACTGGACCCAGCTCTGTTACGTCCAGGAAGATTAGACCGTAAGGTTGAGTTTGGGCTGCCTGATTTGGAGAGCAGGACTCAGATTTTCAAGATCCACACACGAACTATGAACTGTGAAAGGGATATTCGTTTTGAGCTGCTTGCACGCCTTTGTCCAAATTCAACTGGTATGGATACTTCACTGAACTCATTTTACACACTATGGCCCTCTATATGAACCTCTCAACTATCCACTGAAAAGAAAAGGGGAAACAAATCAAAGTCTTTCAGGCATGGTATTAAGATCTAAGTCATAAAGATGGAGCTGTCTTTTCTTTACACCTAGGGAGTGAAACCCGTGCCCATTGCTTGTAGAAGCAACCAAAAATGGTCACATAGGCTGTGAATGTGTCGGGGAAAGTCGAGTTATGTTGAGGTTAGAAATACGGTTCACATAATTCAACTTGTACAATTGTGCGAGCTCCAAGAACCCTTGTTCTTATTTTGCAATTATTGGAGAGCATCATACAACCCCAGCAGTTTGTATTTGCCTGTCCACAACTTTTGATGTATCACCATTCATTTTATTATAATTTTTTGTGTTGGATTGTTCCGCAGGAGCTGACATTAGGAGTGTCTGCACTGAGGCTGGGATGTATGCGATTAGAGCACGCAGGAAGACAGTGACTGAGAAAGACTTCCTTGATGCAGTCAACAAGGTCATCAAGGGCTATCAGAAGTTTAGCGCAACGCCCAAGTACATGGTCTACAATTGAGGGGGATGCTGTGTTTAGGAACTTTCGAGTGTTTCTCATGTTGGAACGGTGCTGATTTAATTTCAATTTATATTGGTCCTACCATTTTCACCCTGTCTTTCGCTTTTCTTGAGTTTAGCTCCATTGGGGGAAAAAGAAACACTATGTCATTTGTCTGGTACCCTTTAAGTTTTAAGTTCAAGAGCTGGGTGTTCCAAATTTGGTGAAATTGGGCTTTATTGCTTCGATGTTTAATTGAGAATCAAAAGACTCTTTTATCTCTCACTTGAGTTGCGTGCGACCAGGTAGATGGGCAGCGATTGTTTCTGCTAGCTTTTGTGTTTGTGGTGAAAGAAAATAGAAAGGTTTGCTAAGAAATTAAATTGTGTTTTATGCTGCAGGTTTTATTAAAAAATTAAGTTTAAAATGCAGTTTTTAAAAAGTAGATTAATAAATAAAAAAAATATTATTTTAATGTATTTCTAAGTAAAGATATTTTAAAAAATAATTGCAATTACATTTTCAAATACAACTACTTAATATTTCATACATGTTTTTTAATACACATAAACTTCAATCATAATTTTTACCAAATACATATTTAAATTCAACTAATTATAATTAACTATATTTTTTTAAAACTTATTTTTATCAAAACACAATCATAAAAACTATTTCAAAAATAAATACACTCATGAATCATGATCACTGAAGTAAAGCGTTTTTGAAATGGTTGAGAAATGAAATTTTTAATAATATTTCAAGATTGATAGATAGTGGTTTGTTTTAATCACCACAACTTTACAGGAAAGAAAAGAGAAATTCGAACCGTTCAAGGATGGACACAGAATATTTTGTTCGGTGAAAAAACAAAATAATCTTGGGATATATAAGCTGTCAGGTATGAAATAGCCAACTCCCATTTTCTTTCACATCTTATGATTCGAACAGTAGAATTTACATTTTCTTGTAAAGAAGCTGGAGTAGAGTAAAATTAAGATTTCAAAAACTAAGCTATATGTGTCATCTACAAATCTCCATGAAGATGAACGAGGCCTGGAATATGCCTTGGTGCTGGCTTTGTCACCAACGAACTCAGTAAGCACCACAAATGATCAGTATCAGCGCCGACATGAAAGCCATCATTGCTGCCGGATTTTCCTTTCTTCCTGCAAATGAATGTCGACGAGGTGTCTCGTGCTTTCCTAGATCCATCATGATCTCAAATCGACAAGTATTTTGAGATGGATCAATTTTTGTAATGGTTGATAAATTAGAAAAAGAACACGCACCGTTCCTTTGATCCACGGTCTGATAGTACATGTTGAAAGCATAAGATGCATTGCTTCTAGCATCTAGCGTACCGCAGGAAGATCCATATCCCAGACTTGTGCAGTCTGCATAGCTGCAGGCATAGGCAACGCTGTTAGGCAAGTTGGGGTCGGAAACGCTGGCTTCAGGTGACATTACACACCACTGCCTCGCCAAATATCTGACACCTTTCGCTGGAACAAGAGGTTTACCATTACCCATATTCAGTTGGTACTTGATGGCTCCATCATAATAGAAGATACCCCAGTGCCTTTCGAAATTTCCAGGGCGGACACTCTTCGCATCCTCGTCTGCGAGTGCGAAGAGGTAGATATCTGGTGGAGTTTTGCGTTTTGGGGTGCCCTGGCCTTGACTTATACGATCGACAAGGGCTTGGTTGAACCGCCGAGCATAGTCTACATTCGCATTGCGGTCACCGTCTGTTGGCCATCCAACCTCACCAACAATGACAGGCAATGATGAGAAACCGTTCTTTTCAAGAGCTGAAATGAGGGTGTCAAAGTTGGCCTCAAAGACATTGGTGTAAGATATGGAACCATCGACGACTGGGGCAGAGGTGCCGTTGAAAAAGGCATAGTCGACCGGGAAATGGGGGTCATCATAAAGGCTGAGGAAGGGGTAGATATTAATGGTAAGGGGAGCATTATTTTCACTGAGAAACTTGATGATAGAGATCATGAGGCCATGGATATCTGATCGGAAGTCGCCACCAGAAGGTAGGCCACTGTCTGTCTGGTACACATCTGCATTTAATGGTACCGTGACCTTTACTTGCCTCCCTAATCCAGCTTTTATCAAGGCTGCTTGAATATTTTGAAGTGCTGGAAATGTTGTGTTAAGGAAAGTGTCTTTGAAGGTCTGGAGGAAAGGTTCATTTCCCACAGCTACATACCTGAAATTACACGTGCAATATAACCAAATACTTCACATTAATTTCTATTATGGTTTAGGGGGAAACCTCCATATAAGTAACTGGTTTTGATCATAATATTTTCTATTTCCAGAAAGAGGATGATAAAGGCAGCAATTAAAGAAGCAGAGATGATATATAAAGCTCTAAAAAAATGCGAAAGAGGTAAGGGAAAAAGGATCTGGTTCTTTGCAGCACATCACATGTGGGCTTTATGATTCCTCGAAAGCAAATAGAAAATGCAACCATACGTGAAGAAGTTGTCAATATAATGCATTATTCATGCTCTTATGGTATCAGATTTTAGCATAACTACAGTTTTCTTTTCATAGAACAATATTTCTGCCCTTTCCCCCTCGTAATTACCTGTCAAACCACTCCATCAAACAGTGCATGAAGCAACCCTATGCAACAGGCTTCAAAAAGCCAAACACACAGCATGGCATTTGAAAACAGAATTCCTTTCTAGCTACAGAAGCTTTTCTGCTCAAAGTTTCATGCATATCTAAAAAGAATCGTGCTTATTTCAGTAGAATATAGAAGCCTCTATTGAATAATGGGATGACAAGATTTAATATAAAAACATCAATAAAAAGAAGAAGAAACTAAAGAATTTACCGAATATCAGTCCCATATCTGGATACATAGCTGGATACATTTTGTTGGACCCAGTTTACAGCAACCTGAACACTACTTGCCAGGGGTGCTAGAAACTCATTTGGTATCCCAACCATGACTTGAATACCAGACTTCCCCAGGGCCTTGAGTGCAGCAGGATCAGCCTCAAACAGCTTCACCTTATTAAAACCATTATCCTTCAAAAGCTTGACGGCTATGTTAGCCTCAAGTGGGTGAGTTGACTGAGTCCCCCAGTTACATGCCAGCCCCACCACTCCCCTAACTAGACCTTGATCACCACTAATGAGGCACAAGAAGAAGAAGCATAGCAAGTATTGACGACGATCCATGTTTTTCTTTGAGACTTGGTAAGTTTTTTTGGTTCCTGTCTCTCAAGACTCTTGATATTGTTTATGAAGAAGCGAGCTATTATTAAGATCCAAAAAGTGTAGAGAAATGCCATCCTCTTTTCCGAGGAAAGGGAAGGAATTACATAAAAAATCAACAAGGAACTCGATACCAAGGAGAAACCCTTTTGAATCATCAAGCATTTTTAGTTTTGATAGGGGGTTTAGAAAATATGCTTGCATAACAAGAAAGGAATTGAGTGTCCATGTTGGATATCTTATCATAATATATATATATATATATATATATATATATATATATATATATATATAATATATATATATATTAGGACGTTATCCATGAACAGGAAATAGGAATATTTTAGCTTTTCCATCTAGTCCATAAAAGCATGCTGGAAAGTTTCTTTCGTAACCTGCACTTTCTTGTTGGCCCAAGCCATTACTATTTGATAGAAATATGTCTTTTCAAGCTTTTTAACATGATAAATCATATTTACGTACGTAGCTGGTTTATTTGAAAGATAAAAGATGTTTTTCTGTTATTCATTTAAATTTAATGATTTTGAATCAATTAAATAATCCATTATATTATTAAGAACACAGTAGAGCTAAACTGGTGTGGTTAAGGTTGTTACTTCAGGATTGCAATAAATAACAATACAATTAAAAAAACCTTAAAGGTATCGGTAAAATATTGCGTATTAAAACAGTAAAATGATTCTTTTTCTTTTTTAAAAAACCATAAATATTTAGGTTTTTTTAATATTTAAATTTTTTTAATATAAAAAAATAAAAAAATATCGGTAATATATTGTGATGCAAGACATAATTTAATATGTTTTCATCTTTCATTATAGTTTTTTTTATATTATATTTAGATTCACTTAAAGGCTATTTGGTAATTTAAAAAAATATAAATATTAGTTAAAAAAAAGTTGGGGTCATCCGAACCAAACATCATCTTCCACAATGATGTTTGAATCATCATGGTGGCCTCTTCATAATGCGATGACGCGTATAACCAACAAGACTTTAGTTTGGTGTTGGTGATCTTTTTGTTTTTTTTTTTTACCTTTTATTTTTTCTCTTCTCCTTGATTTTCATGCATGATCCTTTAAGATTTCAATGCAACCATTCAATTGTTTTCTTTTCAGATTTAATTTTTATTCTTTTAATTACTATTTATTTTATGTAAAATAATTTATTAAATTATATATATTTTTTTCAATTTCATCCTCCTTTAATTTCTTTCATGTATCAGATTTGATTTTTATTTTTTTGATTGCTATAAATTGAATTATTTTTGCGATTTCATCATCCTTTAATTTTTTTTTAATCAGATTTGGTTATTATTATTTTGGTTATTATTTTTTTTATTTTGAATTTTTTAAAATTGATATAATTTTTTTTTTTAGTTTCATTCTTTAATATTAAATTAATTAGGAATTGAATTTCTTGATTGAGCCCTAGTATATAAAATTTAGCGGGTTACAAATTGAAAAAATTAGCACAAGTTTAAGAGATTTGTATGGGTTTACTTAGTTTTTTTTCTTATTTCTAAATTCATGTTTTTTTAGTTTTATCATTCAGTACTATTTATTTAATTAGAGATTAAGTTAAGTTATTTTTTTATTTGTTCTCTATTAGTTTTTTCATTGATTTTAAAAATGACATGGGTTATCCTAACTTTCAACATTAGGTTGTTTGATAATTAAACTTCATAATTTTATTTAATTTTTTAAATGGGATTACCTTAGCTTCACAACTAGATCACAAGTTTTTCACGCTGAACAAAGTGGGCTTGGGTTGTTTTTTTTTACCTTTTATAGATTTTTTTCTTTAATTTTGTCCTTCATTATTTTATTTGCTAGAAATTGAGCTTTTTATTTTCATTTTACTTTTTAAGAGGTTGTCGTGTTCTCATTTAATATTTTTTATTATTAATAGACAAGACCCTTCAACATTTGATTTTTTATTTCAATATCATTCTTTAGGATTTGATTGATTGAGAATATTGATATTCATGCTTTTATTTTTTAATTTCCTTTCTATGAGGTTCGCCCATTCTTATACCTATGATCGCGGGGTTAACAAGTTAATCTGGTTTGACTCGAGTTTTGTTTTTCATAGCTTAATTGTTTTTTTTTAATTTTATCATTTGGCATTGAATCGATTGGTAATCAAGTTTAATGATTTTATTCAATTTTATTTTGAATTGATTACCCTGGTATCATGGTCAAATTATATTTTTGACGTGCTAGCTCGAATGAGTTGAAGTCAAATTTTTTTTATCCTTTTTACATTTGTCAATTTTTTTTACTTTTTTTTTATCATTTGTTATATGTTTTTATTCATGTTAATAAATTATCCGAGTTTTTAAAACTCAACTAAAATTTCATTTTTTCTTGCTTCTTAAAGAATATTTACATTGCCTTCACATTTTTTTTTTGTGTTAAAAAAATAAATTACATCGATATATGGCATAGCTATGGCAATAAAAATGTTTGGTGATATGAGCCTTTAATTAAAATGTTATTTTAAATTATAAAAAGTCTTCTTTCAAGAATTTTGACCCTTCAAATAATTTTGGATTTTTTTCCAAAATTTTACTTAACATCTTCTTTTTTTTCATTAGTTTTAGAGAAACAGTAACAAAAACCATATAATATTAGTTTTAGAACAAAAAAATTAAGAGATTTGCAAGGACTGAATAATTTAGCCTCTGATTGTTTTCTTTGTTATACAGGAAAAAAAAAGAAAATATATATTTTTAAGAGTGGGGTTTTGGTAGGACATGGTATTAGGGAGTCCCATGATCTAGTTAAAAAGAGGGGGATTTTGTAGGGCATATTTAGTGATTCTCACGAATTTAGTGGCTGACACTTTTTTTGTAATATATGTTTCATATATTTATTTAGTATTTCCTCGTTAAATTAAAAGGCATTACTGCATCGGTACTTCTAAAAAGGGAAGAGATTAAGTCACGATAAGGTGTCGGTGATATAACAATATCAGACCGAAAGGGACCAGCTTAAACAATCTAGAAATACATCCAAATCCACTTAGGGTAGTCTGTCTAGTCTCTCTCTCAGCCCCAAAATAATGCCAGTCTATACATGACGATTGTCATGGGTCCCTAAGATCTTCGACCCTTTTGTTTCTTTCTTCTTTTCTCATGGCTCCTTCACTCATTCATTCTGTGGTGGTGGTTCTACTGGTGGTGGTGGTGGTGGTGGTGTTGTTTGGATACCGAAGCTTCAAACCTGGTTGGGTGGGACAATGAACAGCGGTCGTTGGTTTATTTTCATTGAACCATGATTATCACTGTTGTTAACCTTTTCGCACATGACATGTGCTCCTCCTAGTACTAGTAACAATATTAACTCCTATGGCTGGTTGGTTGTGGTGACAAGAATATCCTTTTCCATGTGGGTTCTTGTATTTAATATCAACTAATACACACGAAGAACAAACAAAATAAATAAATAATCAAAATATTTAAAGATCAAAATCATCAATGTTGTATGAAGATCTGTTCATCTGATTATAACTATTTATATAGAAAAACTAGAATACCTAATAACACTCAATAAAAAAATTATTTTACTACAAAAAACTTAGAATTCCACTGGAGGAAGGGTGTAAGGGTAAAAGATGCGTTGTTGATGTGGGGGGTTGCCCACCAATTCAATTCTCAAGTACTGCGACTTTATAATCACAGCTGAGACTCGAGAGAGAGAGAGAGAGCTTTTAACTTTTCATTACCATTACCTAGTTAGGGCAGCCACTGAGAGGGGAAAAAGAGCAGAATCCCGGCTTTCTCGCTGACTCACTGTGTTAGCTTGGGTTCTATCTGCATTATTCTCCATTTGCACGCAGCAGTTGTAGTATTAGCACTGGTACTCCTACTATGCATTTTGCCGCTCTTAAGAAGTAAATCTAAATCTTAAGTTGTAAATGTATGGTAACTGAATTAAAGTGAAGTGGGGAAGATGCTTTGTCTTAAAACGGAAGTCCTTCACGATGACCTCGACAACAACCAACCTAGTAATGTCGATGCTGAAACTGGAAGTGCTGCCACTTCTGGTGGTTTTGTTCTTCCTATCAACCTGTTAAGATAACACCCATACGCCTCCCCTCTCTCTCCCCTTTTTTTTCCTTTAAGTTTATTGTTCTCACTTCCATTTTCTGTTCCCTTACAGGGGAGGTTCGATTCATAAATATTTGTGGAGGATTGGAAAGGTGACTACTACCACTATCACCAGCACTCGATCTGTTTCTTCTGGAGATGGGTCTCCTACGTTTTCTGATCTTGAGGTACCTTCCTCCACCCTCAGTTACTTACTTACTGCTGCTGCTCTCTTTCTTGTTTGCAAATTTCTCAAATACAATAAAGCTGAACCCCAATAATTTATAATACCTAATGTCAAATTTTTTTCTCTAGAGATTGCCTTTTCTTGCAACTTTTAATTCATTTATCCACTCCCATTGCTCTGGCAACAGCTGTGATTTCTCAATGTTTTTTTTTTTTCAACACCTGCAATAGTGTCATATGACATAAGATGCTAGACCCAAAATTGGGGGGGGGGATAATTTGGCAATCATCAAATTCTATTTGATGCTTCATGCTTCAAGTAATCAACTTGTGGATTGGTGAAATGGAACTAGGGGAAATTGTGAACCTTATGCCATACACTCTAATGAAGTGTAAGACTTCATCACTTAGGTGCTATGAAAATGCTCCCCCCTACCTTTCTTTTTTTGCTGCTTAGAATTTACTGTTTTTTTAAGAAAAAAAGAAAAGAAATTCAAAGTGCATAGTGTTTTCAGGATGCTAGAACCCGCAACAAAAGAGGTGGGAAAAAGAAAGATGAGGATACGTCTTTTTACAAACACCAGCTTGAGCAAGAAGTAAGCTGATTCAATATCTCTTCTTCTGTTCCTTGATCTTCATTCAAGTAGACTTGCGGATATGTTAGATATGATTGATCGATGATGTTGTTGACTGTTTTAGGTAAAAAAGTTGCAACAACAATTGCAAGAGGAGATTGCCGTGCGCTTAGCTTTAGCAAGTGCTGTTGAACACTCAGATTCATCCTTATCTAATTCACCTTGTCAGCTTCCTGATGAGGTCAACATCCCCGATGACATTTTTTCCTGTTACATTTTTATCTGAAATCTCTTGTTTTTCTTCTCACTGTGAGGTTCTTGATGTGGAATGCAGGCTCAAGAGCTCTTGGATAGCATAGCTATTCTGGAAATCACTGTATCAAAGCTAGAACAAGAATCGGTTGCCCTCCAATATCAGCTTAGTCAAGAGAGAAATGAGCGTCGTCTTGCTGAGTACCATTTGAGGCATTTGCCGTATCCAGCATCATCAACATTTGATTGTTCTCAGTACAACTTTACAGAGATGGTATTCTCTTGCGCTCATTCAATTTGCAGTCAGCCTTAAGTTGCTCCCCCCCCCCCCCCCTGCATTTAAACATCAAAATCTGACTACATTTTTTTACCTCATCAGTGGAGTGCATTTTCATATGTGTCCTTTTATAAGTAAAGAATAATGAAGAAATGAGGCAATAAGTCTATGATTTGTTGCAGAGCATGAGAACCTGCAGCATGGAGAAAGCAGAAGGAGAGGCGGAGGATAATACTCTCCTGCCAGATGTAATTAGAGAGCCAGATAGGGATCATTTTGTTGAGAAACTTTATCACCATCCTAATTGGTTATCAGAAGAAATGGTCCTGTGCATGAGAGATATTTTCCTCTCCTTGGCAGATCCGTCCAAAATTTCTTCTCCTGAGTGTTTAGCGTCACCATCTTCACCTCAGGGCCACCTTTCTTATTCTTCTTTGGCATCTTTCTCAGACTCGCCCATAAAGAACTCCTTGATGAAGAGTCCCCCAGATGACATGGAACATGGTTTGGAGGTCTCTGCAAGATATTGCAAGTTAGATCCGTACAGAGTTCCTGGTAAAGTAGATTGGATGGAGAATATTGGAACCTACTGCAATGCAGTTGAGGTGTCTTGGTTGTCTGTTGGGCAGAAAGAGCTGGAGTATGCTTCTGGAGCTCTCAAAAGATTTAGGTTAACTTTGTAACTCTCTTTTAAGCTAATTAATTGAAATCCATTTTCAAGCTGCTTGCAAGTGTTAGCATTTTTACCCCGGTAAGATTGGAGCACTGCAATTTGTCTTTGGATTCTTTGGTGTGATTAATTATGCATTGCTAACTGATACTCAAAGACAGTCTGAATTCACTTAGTTGAGTGTGGTTGAATGACATTAGAACATGTTTTCAAGTAGAGCAATTGCTAAATGCATAAAGCCGTCTACCTTTTTAAAAATCTATTTAAATTGTTTCAGCTAAGGGCTCTAACTTGTTATTCCTATACGTTGTGCTTTACAGGTTACTTGTTGAACAGTTGGCTGAAGTTGACCCATCTTGCCTGAGTTGCAATGAGAAGTTGGCATTTTGGATCAACGTGTACAATGCATTGATTATGCATGTAATTCTTTTTTCCACACCTTACCCATTCATTTTCCAATTTATGAATTGTAATGATTCTATACATGTACATCCTTTTCCAGAATTTCTATCTACCTGGTTTCATTTTCATATGTATTGTGCTGCCTCAAGTAAGACACTCTGCAGAAAGGGGCAGACCTTCCCTTGAAACTTAGCACTTTACATCTCGGTTTCTCACCATTTGCTCATACTAGCCAGACCTTTGATTACAAAAGTCCTAATTTTACATCTCTCATTGTTTCTACTTGGTTTTCTTCTCATGTTTCTCAGGCATTTCTAGCTTATGGAGTCCCAAAAAGTGAAATTAAATTATTTTCCTTGATGCAGAAGGTTTGATACTGTAGTTCTTTCACCACTAGCTCCTATCCTCTTACCTTCAGATTGTTCAGGTTGAAAACAACATAAACAAAATGATACACTGCTATGCAGGCTGCTTACATAATCGGAGGGCATTCCATCAGTGCTGCTGACATTGAATACAACATTCTGAAGATGAAACCCCCAGCACATCGCCCACAAATAGTACGTCACATGTGTAATTCCCCCTCAATCCCTTGTGAAATTCATCCTGTTCCCCACACAAGTTCTGGACAAGGCTTGCTATTAATTGATCCAATTTCCTTTTTTAGATGCTCTAGAATTGATTATTCAGTGGGACCTTTGTTTCCAATAGATAACTAAATTTTGAGTTTTAGCTTTATTTGTTGATAGTATTCTCTGCCTACTCACGTGTGCACTGGCCTGCTGTGTATTCAAGTCTCTTTCATTTAGAGGTTCTGTGAAATGGACTAAAATGTTTAGGTGGGTTTTAATCCTTTTCCATTATTGATTTAACATACATATCTCACTTCCATTGCTTTCATTTCAGGCCTTGGTTCTTGCACTTCAGAAATTGAAGATAACTGAGGAGCAGAAGAAGTTTTCCATTGATCAACCTGAGCCTCTCCTAGCTTTCGCATTAAGTTGTGGGATGCATTCATCACCTGCAGTAAGTCACATTGGCTTCTTGTTCGTTTGTTAGTTATTAAAGCAATTATCTTAGCATAAAAGCAATTAGCCTGTCTAAGGAAGTCAGAACAAAGGCATAAGTTTTCTCAATCTTCTTCTGAAGAAATTTTAAGAACATTTACTCTCTGATGATTGCTACAAGTCTTATACCCCACAAGTTGAATGTAACGCTCAGGATGAAATATAGCCTGCTTTAGATAATTGATGTGGATGTACCTGTAAATTGCTAGTTGTTTACAGCAAGCAACAGTATGTTCAAGGAGCATCAACAATTTTTTAGAGAAACGTGATTATAAAGGATTTCTTTTAGTATAACATGATTGCAAAATGAAGAGACTGATAATTACTACCTAGTTGTTTCGTGTGATGTACTGATGTGGCTGGATTATAGTGAATGTTAGTTTCTTTGGTATTAAAAATGTTGTCTAGGTATTTATCTATTATGAACCATCCATAATTTTTAAGGTATTTTTATTAGCCTCACGTTTTTCTTCTGTAATCAGGTGCGGATCTTCAGGCCTGAGAATGTGAATGAGTTGCTTCAGAATTCATTGAAGGATTATGTCCAAGCATCTGTTGGTATAAGCAATAAGAGTAAGCTTTTGGTGCCAAAGTTGCTGTATTGTTTTGCCAAAGGCAATGTAGAGGACTCGCTACTGCCTGACTGGATCTGCCAATTCCTAACCCCGGAGCAAGCTGTTGTGGTTAGAGATCGTTTATCAAACCACAAGTGGAGACTCCTTGGTGCCCGAAGCTTCTCTATCCTACCCTTTGATTCAAGGTTCCGCTTTCTCTTCCTGTTGTAGAACACTGGAAAGGTTTATTAGTTTTTCTCAGGTCAAACATTTGGTTCTTGCAAATGTACAGTAGAGTCCAAGTACATAACCGCTTACTCAATGTTCATGCAAGTTAAGGTTTTGCAATACCATGAGCCTGATTTGAGCGACCTTGTGAGTATAGAAGCTGTTACAAAAATGTGTATTTTGAAGCTGTATTGTACAGTCACAATTTCTGTTACCAAATTCTTCCTTGTAGAATCTGAATTGGTGAGCTTATGAGGTTGCAAGGACACTGTATTTTGCTTGTGTCTTGTCTCAGGTATAGGAAGAGTGGAAGACAAAATCATATCAATTTCTTCCTTTCACATGCATGAAGTGAAATGATCAAATAATAGCGATTGCCTCAACTAACACTCCATCATAAGTGACGAGACGCGTCACTCATGATTGAGTTTCAGGTTAAGTAAATACACAAATTAGGGTTAGCGAGCATCAATTAAGAAAAGGCTAGGAATTCCGAAGCCATCAATGATAGAATAGTTGTCCCAGATTCAAGTTCGTTCCAATTTAGTTGTACAACAAATGATCTAGCATTATTAATTGTAATTCCAAGTATGTTTGCTACAAATTTAGCTTCCCAAATTGTAGACTAACAACTCGAAAACAGATTAAAATGAATTTTCCTACAGAAGGAGAAAGGAAGGTCGTTGGATCAAACCCGTGTACCATCTAAATTTCTTTCATATGAAGTTTCTTAGAAAGAACATTAATGATCTGATTCTGTGGTTGCAGTGTACAGACAAAAGCCTTCTTCGCCTTAATTTTTAGAGGTTCAGAAGGTCGGTGTCTTATTCCAAATTCCAAATTTTGATTGTTAGACCGATCCTCATTTTTGTATGATTTTTTTTCTGCTTCTTTAGATGGTCCTTCACCTGTAAGAATGTCATCTAAGCTTCCAAGTTAATGAGGTTTACCTATCCTATATTCTGCTTTTTAAAAAAGTTTTTGGACATGAGGATCAAACCATCCTTTTGATTGATTCATCGTTGCTATAGAGGTTCTATCCATCATAGATTCTATAAAGTAAGAATCAAAAAGTGATAGTTCAGCTATGTTCAATTTGGATATCTTTCTTGGAAAGTTGGACTTCAGGATTTAAATGAAATTTTGAGTTAACTTTATCAATGCTTCATCCTTTTTTACTTCTATCTTATCTTTTGAATTAGAATTAGGTGTGGCTTCTGGCTTCAACTTTTTATTTTTTTTGAAATAGAACTTGACATCAGTATAATATGATTTTTCAAAACAGAATGGTTCTTTTACAACTACAACACACTTGACTTCACCATCTCAGCTATATTTAAAGTATTGATGCCATGTTGATGGAACCACGTCATTCTCGTGTAACCAAATTCTTCCCAAGAGTAAGAGTAAGTTATAGAAAATCTTTGCCTTGATAATATGGCAAAGTGCTGAACATCTCTCCAATCTCAATTTGAATATGAATCTTCCTTTTTAGTTAAAGCCTTGGATCACCGTAATATTCCTAAATATTTCGTCCAGGGATATACCAATTTTCTTTATCATATGAATTGGTCTAATATTGACTATTGATCCATCATCAATTAAGATACATTTAACAATCATCAATTAAGATGCGTTTAATTCCTTGATCTCAGACATGTATATTTACATGAAATGATTTATTATGTGGCTTTGCTCTAAGCTGCAACTCCTTATCCAAAAATGAAATTGTTGTTAAACAATCAACATTGATTACATTATCAACCCTTAAAAATATTTTTTCTTCAAACTTTTTGGGGTCAAGAAAAACTTGGGCAATAGCCAACCGAGTCTCTAGAGAGAGCTTTATTGCCTTAAACAAACTTGTATTTGATGGAATATTCTCTAACTTAGAGATAATTCCTTTTATAATTGGATCTATTGCATCTCCTTTTGAAGATTGACTTTTCTTTGGAGAAAATTCTTACATGCATGTAAGACACACCCACATGTATATATATTACTAGCTATTTTATGTCTATAATTTTTATTTCAGTGCACTCAAAATTATTTATGTGTTCTAACAATTAACGTATTAATCTAATTACAAATTGTCGATCTTTATGTAAGAATGGTCAGATGTTAAAAACCAAACATTTTAATTTCATAAATGTTAAAAATGTTTACTTATAAATAATTTAAAATAATATATTAGAGATTATAAGAAAATATTACTCCCTTCGCCTCCTAAAAAGAGTCATTATTTCCTTGCTCAAATGTCTCAAAATGTACTACATTATACCTCTTTAAAAAATGAATTCACATACGTTTTTGTTCAACTATAATTAGTGTTAAAGGACAAGTAATAAATACAATTAAGAACGATATTTAATGCATTTTCTTAATTATGCGTGACAAGTTTAAGATAAAGGAATATTTAACAATTGAATAATACACGCGCAGATGACTTTTTAAAGACCTAGTGCGCGTGCGGGCGTTGGTTTTAATGCAGAAAGGAAAAATTGCACGAGCAACCGAGCTCTTGCGAGTCAATACCGAGATGTTACGGAACTTGATGAGCCACTACACACACATACAGAAGAAAACAGTTGGCAAGTAACACGACACTTCTTCCTCCTTCTCGGGGCCCCATGAAATGAAAGCATGTTTTAGGTATTCAAAACACGAATTGAAAGAAGAAAATTTTGTATTCAAAACACAATTGAGACTGGATAGTCCTGTTCAAAAAGACAAAGGTTGGATGGACAATGGTGCAAGCAGCAGACATCAACATGCTGATTCTCGTTTCTTATGAATAGCAACACGCCATAACTTCAATTAAATCACCAGCTAAAAAAAAGAAGGAAAATTTAATCGCTATATCTTCTTACTCTACATACCTTCTATTTGTTATGCTTGAAACTCGGGTCACTAGAGATATATTTGCTTAAAAAAAGGGGAAGAATCTACAAATACACGTCACAAATGAAATTAAAAACGCATGGTCGAGCGCAGGAAAATTAGCTGAACATTAAGACAATCAGACCTCGAATGTTCTGCCTTGCTGGAAGTAATTCCTCCACAAACGGGCACTAGAAAAACCACTATGGCAATAAAGCTTTCAGCTGCACCCTGAAAAGATCACCGAGTGCCCCACGAACATCCATCTAAAAACCGAATGAACAGATAATTAGTTTCAAGCAAATGCCAAGATTCTAAACTTTAAGATGAAAATGAAGACAACAGAAGTAAAACCAATCTCCCATTACGCATCATGTGAACTGATGGATATGGAAGTTAAAATAAGATCTAAAAAATTAACTTCCATTGCTAAACATTCTTCAATTCAAGATACCTGATCACAGCACACAAGTTTTGTAAGCAAGGGATAGAACTCTCTCAGGTGTCTTCTGAAAATCTTGTTGTTCATAAAGCACATGCCCTTGAGCACCTGAAAAAAAGCGGTAAAATTCCCAGTGACCAGTGCAGTTTACAGAAAATAAAGAATCAAGCAAACTTGTTTATATTTTCAAACAACCACCCCACTTTGATGGTGGAAAATAGATTGTCACCTTCAAATAAGAAAATAGAACCCTAAAATGTACAATAGTTAGTACACACAAGCGACGGGAGTACCATTACAGATTGTGAGCGTCATCTCCCTACCTTCCTACTTTTGTCATGTGTGTCTGTGCACGCATGGGCTATTAACAAGGAAAATTCAAATTGATTGAACAAATCCCTAACAGTAAAAACAGTATGAAGGCACCCAAGGAAGAGAAACAAGGGAAAAAAGAAAGAAACAACCCTAGTGGTAACATGGTATATACAATAGAAAGCATCTGTGAAGCTAGTTATTACCAAGACCAGGATGTGAAATCATATGGATCAAAACTCGAATTTATCCAACCAAGTTGCAACGAGTGGAGCAAATAGGAAAATTATTTCTTATCAGAGACACATGATGGATACATGTGCTAAATCAGCTCTTGCAGCATGTTTTGTATATAATGACATTTCAGAAACAAATAAGAGATAGATTCCATACCTTAACAATGACTGGGGAACGCAACTCAAGGACTCGATGAACATCCATGTTAGTAGTCTCTCCTACACTGGATTGAAGGTCGGATGCTTCCCTTAGTACCTGTTCACAGAAAGAAACAAGTTTCTCTTCTGCAACTCCTTCAAGTTTCTCTTCCCCACTAGAAGGCTCAGCAAAGCTTGAATCATTGTGAACTTGAGCAACATCAACATTAGATTCCTGCTGTTTCTCGTTGATGGCATCAAAACCTGAAGTTGTTTTCTGCAACACATCTAGATAAATGCTAGTTCCAGCTAATTCTTGCCGAAGAAGATTTAGAGGAGGCCTGCCAAAGACGAACTAGTATTCAGTGTTCTTCCAATGCCAGGATCAAAAGCACTAATGCAAAAGAAACAAGAAAAGAAAAATAAATTACAGCAAGAAATTGTTTCCCACCTCTCAACAGGAATATGGTGCATACGCATTCTGAGATTCGAATATGAATTATATGAAGCCGCAAACTCTAACATGGACAATAAAACATCCATTATAGCAGTCTTTTGAGATGCTTTCAATTTGCTCCAATACTTCTTCTGCAAATTTTAAGAAGATGCCGCTATTAAAAGGAAAAGACATGTCACAAAGCAAACTTCTCTCTTCTAGTCTTCCCTAAACCTTCAGATGCACTGAACAAGATCGGTACTTCCAAAAAGAAACAGCATATGTGAAACAGCATGATTCAGAAAATTAGCAATTGTCCTAACAGATTTTCATGGCTTGAAGAAACTGGCTTTCCAAGTGTACATAAGAACAAATTAAGTTGGACATAAGGTAGATCTAGAATGTTCCGTTAAAAGGGAAAGGAATGATGAATAGAATTCATACATCAAAATTTAAAAGAAAGTTATACCTGAATACTATCAATGGCACCAAGAAGTAATAATTGAGTGATGCACTTGCCCCTAACAGTTGCCATAAGTGGACTTTCCACCTCCTCTTTGGCATCAGACTCCACAGCATCTGGAATCTATAAAAGCACCAGACAATGAACAGAAATAAGGGGAATAGAAAATTTGTAGAGTGCATTGTATCTCAAAGAAATAGATAATGGTATATAATAAGATTTCCTTTTGATGATTCATTTGGCTGACCATAGATGAGAATTTGGTAGACTTGAAAATACAATGGCTAGCATAAATAGCATACAAAGACAGTAAAATATAATGATTGGAAACACCTAAAAAAATTTGGGTTCTATTCCTTTTAATCTTTATAATAGGTGAATATCATCTCAAATAAATCCTGGAATCAACCATGAAAAAAAAAATCATGCCAAAGGAAAAAACACATCAGAAATACAAAACTGAAAACAAATTTGCTACTGAACTGATTAAGGAATTAAATTATCAAACAGCTTCTAAAAAGCAACTCTTTAGCGATCAATTGGGAAAAGGGAGAAGAGTACCTTGATAGGAGAAGATGGTGCTGAGGCATCAGAAACACGAGCCTTGGATTTGGAGGTAAAACTTCTGAGAAACAGATTGTCCATCATGTTTCCCATGATCTTTTGACCTATAGTTTGATTCCTTTGAAGAGCTTCAGCAGGTTTCTGGGATCTTCCTGAAGGTGATGGTAGGCCTACAAGAATAAACATATTCAGCTTTTTAAGAATTGTGACTGAACACATTTCAATAACTGGCATTGGCTGTGCTGGCAATAGTATAAACGGGACTGCACCACCAAAACTACAGATAACGTGATTTATTGTTCGTGTCTGAATGGCTATTAGAAAATCAATTTGGAGAATCACTTATTCTAATTTCATTCCATGCCACTTAAATCTGTCAATCTCATCAGTAATTTTTTGCCCTCACTTGACCTAACCTCAGTAGCTAGTTTCTTAGTTTTATAGTTTTCCTTCACTTCTTTTGTTCTCTCTTTGCTTCTCTAGCTTACACAAGGAGAAGTTCTTGTATGATACACTTTGTTTCTCTTAACACAGGAAAAAAAAAATTCAAACATAAGAAGAACTAACCTTCTGACCCTTCCAAAATACTTTGCAGTCCAAATTCTTGGTTGTGATCCAGTAAGACCATTGCATTAGGATTCCCTCTAGTGCCATGAGCACCGGTACTTGGCGATGGCAGTGGAGATACATGTCCATTATCACTGGCATCAATCTGATGGTTATCTGTGCCAACCTCTGAATCTGTAACTAGCACCATAGAACCTTCAAAACCCAAAGCATTGAGCAGCTCAAGTGGTTGTGTTGTGTATGAAGCATCTCTAGTGTCCAAAAAAATATAAAGAAACACTGATTAGTAATAAGAAACTACAAAAGGTTTCCGCATCGTCAAATAACCCAGATAATAAGAAATGAACCTTATGCTTTTCAACAAAGTATCCCAGTCACTCTCGCTGAACTGGTGGCCTCCAACTTCTATAAGATGTACTAGTGCACCAAGAGAGATGGAAACCACTGTCTGATCAGTCTTTTTTGCGCAGTCTAAAAGCAAACCCAGAAGTGGTGGCAGCATGAAACACACTTCCTACAAATTAAGAGCAATGATAATTTCCACAGATAAATGACATGCATAACTTTATAAGCGATATAGTGATAGCATTGTAAATGCTAACACTCAGAGTTTGTTCAGAATATATAAAATTTATCCAACTCTAACAAATGTGCCTTAGATATATATTCCAGCAAACATGTGTATCGAATTGAAAGTCATTTCATGTTATCATCCTTTATAATGATTTTTTCCAATAATACTAAAAAACATGCTTAATTTGTAGTGTCTTTCAATATTTCAACCTTATGATTCATCGCACATGATGTCAACAAATTGGCATGCTACGTTTTTTATATTTTCAAAGAGCAAAAGAGATTTCCAAATGCCAAGAATTAAGCTCCAAGTCCAAGAATTCACCCAAGCAAGGATCTCACAAAGCCTTTAGGGGATGGGGCATCATAAGGTTTAGAAGTATAGCCTTGAAATAAAAGAGCTCCTTACCAAAAATATTTATGGAAGCAATAGTCCAAATACAGACAATGAGAAAGAAGAGAGAAAATGAACAAACAATTAATACCTTATAGAAAGTGTTAAAGAGATTGCACAGCAACTGAAGCGAATGAATGCTGGTTTCTCGAAACAATTCATCATCAGAAGAGATTAAGCTTTCCTTTCCAGCATGTCTAACATGATCAAAAATGGGGAACAAGACACGATGGAATATGCTCTCCCAAAATGATGATGAAAACTTGCTACCTCTCTCATTTAGCAAATCAAACAAAACTTCTAGTGCACAGCTTCTGACCTCAGGTCTTAGATCTGATGTCAAATCAGATAAACCAGCTAGCATCGGGAACCAGTAATGTTCAGTCACATCAAAGTTTGCATCAACAGAAACATCAATAGGCTTCAAAGCACCACCAGGTATAAGGCCCTGAAGGTTGCCAAAACATTCAGAAACAGTAATGGAAGAAAGTTTAGTTACCAAAGCAATCAAAATAGTTGGTGATAATAAATATCATGCCAAACAAGACTAGTTTGCAATAATTATACAGCAGTGTCATAAACTTTATAAACACACACACACACACACAGAGACAAACTTATCCTTGATATACAACACAAGCTTATGGCTAGGAGAAATACATAGTTGTAGAAAAAGATATGATTAGTGAAGACCATATAACAAACCTCTGCAAGACGGTCCTCGCATATGCGGAGAAGTGCAATAGCCTTCAAACTTATACGGTGAGAAGTTTTATTGTTGGCAAATCTTATAAGACAGTTTACACAGTCCATGAAACAATCTCCAACAACCTGATCAAAGTGTTCCAAGATAACTGCAAATGTTCAATTGTATTAGAAGTGCTTAATTGAAAAAGATAAGAAATAGCATGAATAAATCAAGGTAGTTTAACTGAAAGAAGAAGAAAATGGCCCCTTTCCTACCCTGTTCAACATTTTCAAATGCACTTTCAACAATTGATTCCATCTCATCATCAGCAGCAGCAGTGAAAATCATAAAAACACTGCGCCATCCAGACTTAATGTTTCCAACTTTAGATTTGATCATCTGCAACAGACACCAGGTAATTAATTCTAAATGGAAGGTGTGATAGCTTATAGCAATTCTCAAGATGAAGTATTATTTCAAAAAAAAAAAACTCCAGGAAAGCTAAGTGCACACACTTGAACAATGCAATCAACAATTAGCCTCCTTATGGATTGACTTCTACTATTCCGCATAAGAACAACAAAGGGTTTAAGAATGTCATTCTGGAAAGTGAAATTAGCAAGTTCAGCACGCTCCAAATACTTCATTCCAAGCTGCCTTAGAGAATCTATGGCATACATAGCAATTTTCTCATCATGATGACTCCCGGCAGAGATAAAGTGATTTGCCAAGACAGACCAAATTCTAGCCCAGACCTGGAAAAAATATCAAAGAAAAACCTTAAAACCTGTAAAAAATCAAAATGTAATTGATGGTGCATGCAAGAGATCATTGTTGAACAGCATGCTTTCATGAATAATCACCAGTAAAATGAAAATAACACTGCTCAACATTGGAAAGTCCATGGAGGCAAACTTCTCATTAGCAATGTACAAGTTCATCACAATAGCTAGCCATTCTAAATACTTCAACTGGCCCACTATATACAATATTTAGCTAGTTTATGGAAATATGCAGGCTACAGTTTCTCCTTCATGAGTTGATTGTGAAAGGGCACATGTGTACACTCCATTCAACAATGTTCGAGATCTCACCAATCATAACCATAAAATATCCAGCTACTTTATTGAATCAAGAGGGGTGTCGACATTTGGAGTTCGACTGTCCCCATAGTAGGAACTACCATTTAACAGAAAACTGTAGCAGTTGAGAAAGAAAAGAAAAGGAAAAGGAAAAGGAAAAAAACACTATCTTTAATTGAATCTCAAATTCAATCTTGGTTAATTGAAAAGCATATTAACTTGTGGTAAGTGAGCCCTATCCCAGGGCCCATGTGCCTACCTACAGCAAGGAACCATCTCTAATCTGCCAACAAGTTTCTACTCAGTAATCCAAGTTCTTAAAAGAACAACAAGAATGGAACTACATAGAAAAACAAGAATGGAGTACACCAATTGTATTTAATGGGCCAATTTACCATAAGACAATAACTACATCCATAAATAACCACGCACCAAAATAAACAGATATAGGAATTTGAATGAACAAAAAGACTACCATGCGTATACGAGCCATATTGTAATAGCTGATCTCAACAAGCTTTTGCAAACTAAATACACGAGCAGGAGTCTGTCTTAGTTCTTCTGCTGAAACACCGCATAGAGCATTGAAGAACTCTACAACCGAATCACTGGGTAATTTAACACTATTGACAAAAACTTGTTCAGCAGGTTTCCCAGCCAATTCTCTTAAGGATTGAAGAACAGCATCCCTGGAAATTTGATTTGATCCAAGCATGACAGTTACTGCAATAGAAGGAGTTGAAGTAATGTATTCAAGCCGAGAAACACATTCTAAGACTGCATTCCATGTGTCTTGAAGGGAATCCGTTTCTGAGTCACATAGTGCAAGCAGAGTCCTCAAAGCTTCTACATTTTTACTACGCATCTCCTTTGGGGCATGCAAGAAAGTAAATCTGACATATAAATTCAGAAGCTTAAATATCATGATCAGAAATCTTTAACATAATGATAAATAGGCTTGAGCTGTGCTTCCATTAAGTAATGTTAAACACACTGACCCTATAAATTGCCCAAGTAAGAAAACAAAAATAAATGTAGACATAGATATAGAAAGTAAAAGGGCAACTGTTACGGCAGAAATGAGACAATAAAATAAATAAATAAACAATAAACGAGAAAGGACGGTGAAAAGGATCTTACCGGACCAGAGATGTTAAAAAAGCATAACGCATGGTATCCATTCCCAGAACATGTGTAATGTGGATTCCAGCTTTAAATCCCTCCATGCAGAGAACAACCCTTGGCTTGTTATCACCTTCCTCCATAGTGACGGAGAAAGTAACAAGCAACGGCCATCCTACAGCTTCAACCATGGGCCTTATAATTTCAATCTGTTGTACCGTATGGAAAACTCCTCTTCTAGCTCCTTGTTTCCGGAATATTGCCTGTGTTTGCTTAATTATAGCTTCATTCTCTGACTTGGCATCAGTTGATGACTTTCGTTTGGGAAGAGCAAGATTAAGAATACTGACAAGGCCACCTCTCTCTTCACCTTCTGGCTTTTGTTTGCTGTTTTTCCCAATCCCAGCTGCATCATCTTTCAGTTTTATCTCATCCTTGACAATTGAATCATATATCTCCTCCAGTAGATCTGTTGGGGCACAATCTTCAGCATTACTCATGGCATTCATACGTATAAAATCTGACTTAGACATTTTTGGCCACACCATTGGATTATGTGCATCAGTGTTCAACAGTATAACCGCATATGCAAGAACATATGCGGTATCAGCATTTTTGAAAAGACCTGGATTGTCTGCACAATATCTGCACGACACACAACATACAAAATGAATAAACTTGAAAAAGAAATGGCATGTGACCGAAGTACTGACTGGATGTGGATTATGTTCAGTTGAAACTTTGAGACCATAGGTTTATCAACCTGATACGGATGAGACATAATAAATGCATCTAATGAGAAAAAACATGTGTTCAACTTCTTGATCACTTAGGACACAATCACTGAGTTTGAAAACAAACACCGGTAGCACTAGCACGAAGATTAAAAGAAACAGCACAAAAAAACAACATAATAATAATAATAAAGTCACTAGCCAAAAACATCATCACATCCAGATAAAACTCAACCCTGTACCCATCCAAATGTCTTGACACTTTGAACAAAGGGGCAAAGATGTTTAAGTCAGTTCTATATTTTTTAATGCAAGTTCCCTAAAGTAGAGAATAGCTGCAGTAGCTGTGAAGAAAATTGCCAGGCATTTTAATTATAGCTATGCAAGACTTAGGAAACATACATGTCAATGCATCACATAGAAAGGAAATGGAAAGACAAAATTCGCTTAGAGGCAGTTTGCTGCAGCTTTAAAATTACTATCAGATAATGCTAAGAAGAGAGAAACATAAAACTGAAGACATAATCTTTGTTTTCACACATTGAGGGGGGAAGAAAACTTTCCCTTTATAAAGGCTAATGCTTGTAGAGCTGAATCATGGCGTGGGATATATCTTAAACGAATGGAAAGCCTAAATCCATAAAGTGACATGAGCGAGCCATTAAGGTAAAATGAAACCACACAATGTCACAGTTATGCAACTTCATAGCATGGCTTGGGAAGGAATAAAAGGAAGAAAACAGCATGTTTACAGCATACTCTGACACGCATAAGCATTCACATTCAATTTTTAACATGACATGTAAAACAAACACAAATATCTCTTACCTCTCTGCAAACTTTTCCATGATACGATCTATCTTTTGAGCTTCCCCTGGAAGTCGAAATCCTTTCAGGAACTCGCGAATTGCTGTATCAAACTTCATTTCTGAAAACTTCATCGAATCTACATAAGCATGCATGACAGCAAGGGGAAACTCTTCATGTTGGCCCAAATAATCACCAATCATGGCCTGAAAATTTATAAATGGTTATAGGAACCCAAAACAATATAGAAAATAATAGAGAATAGATATTCCACCTTGTTCAAACTAGGAGTGTTTCTCAGAAATTGAGCAACTGAAGCAGGATTATTTTCCACCAACTTGTTTGATATCATATACTCTAAGCCCTTAACTGCATGCCTATTGAACTGCAAAATAATAAAACAACCAATCAACCCTCACTGTACCATGAGCAAATTAACAAAGTTAAATTATCCATAATTCTATGTCTCACTCGAATCCTCAGGTTCAATTTGCAACAATAACTAAAGGTCACTCACCTCTGAGATAGCAGCTTCCATTGTAGATTTATGAGCCTTTGCCTTCTCAAAGTTATTGGGCACATCTTCCCTGCCTTTTACCTCTGCAATTTCTCTAGCTGAAGCCTCTTCTTCAAGAGATTGAGTGTTTTTACCTTTCTTTTCCACTTCTCTACATGATCTCTCCCAATCAAGCAGGGATTTAATTACATTCACAAGACACTGGAAAGGCCAAAGAAGAAAGAATTGATATGGCATCGTTTGCTAACACCACAGCATAAAACATGTAGCGGAAAAGAAGAGTTCATTAACTAGCTAATTCATAGAAAGGAAAAGACAAACCCACCTGCAGTGATGAACCTTTAATTGAGGTAGTCTGCGACACAGCAGCAGAATTTGGATCTGCAACTTGAGCCCCTTGAGATATTTTAGATAGGGTTGTAACCTACATGATAAGCCAGGAGTCAACAAAAGAGAGTTTTAGGCAATAAGAATGCAAAGAGTAAACTGCAAATGAAATAATATTGGATCGGTATATACCATGCGTTCAAACAGGTTTGGTGCCTCGAGATCACAGTCATAATTCACATATACATCAACAAGCATTTGAGGATCCTTACAAACTTTTTCAAGCATCCTGCAAAACTGCACTGGATCAGAAGATAAAATAGGAAAATGAGCATAATAATGAAACAATGAACAAAATGTTGAGGCCAGACAATATAACAAATTGCAACACGTGCGAAGTAATTGCAAAATCCAATTGATTAGATAAAAATTTATTACCGAAGAACACTCATTTTTTGGTTAGCAGGACACTCTGCACCATCCAATGATCGTAGAACTATCAAGGGAAAGAATACACCAACTTCACCCTGAAAATATTTGGTAGGCACAACTTATGAAAAAAGAGAAAACTAATGGCATAAAAAATGGAAAAGTGAACGATTTCATAATATAAAAGGTAGCAATAACAAGTAGTAAAGATCATAAACATACTTTTAGACTCTCCCTGAACCGCAACAAAAGCACAAAGAAGATTCCAGTTGCATACTGCCATGAGAGAAAGCATGATTAAAAGAAAGTCAACAATCTAACAGCAGGTTCTTATAGAAATGGATGCAAGAAGAAAGGCATGGTGATTTTAATGAACCTGAAATATGATTGAAGATTGTGACACTGAAGCACGCAACAGAGCATAGGAAAGATATGCTTTTACTGAGTCAATAAAATGGAAGTTCTTTGTAAATGAATGGCTAACACCTTCCAATAAACCCTGCAGCAGCATGTCAAAAAAATTTATATAAACACCTGAACTTGTACTGAAAGAAATGTAACCAACTTTGTCAAACAAGAAATCAGCTTGCCAATATACAAAAGATTACAATAATTCTTATGCTTTTTTGACCAACAATCAAAGCATTACAAAAAATCTTAATTGTAATCCATAAAATTAACCTGCAGAAGCTCAAGAGACAAAATCCTTGTTTTGGTGGTGACTTCATCATTATCCTCCTTCATGCCCATCTGCAAATGTTGAGCTTATAAATTATAAATAAGACTCCAAAAAGCTAACCGCAGGGTGAATAGAATACTGGGAAAAAAAAGCACTCACCTTACAAAGGGTGCGGAATACCAATAAAGCATCCCGTTGTCCAATGTCCATGCTCTCCAGGTCAATCCCTCTAAAGATAACAGTTAGAAGCAACCAAAAATTGTGCAACAATACAATATGTAGTGCATACTTTCATATCCATACCTTGTAATCTTTTTACCATCTTCAGTATGCACAGCTTTGTCAAGAACAGCCTCTAGACCCTTTACAACGCATGACAGTTTCTTGTTAGTACCAGTACTATTCAAAAGGTGAGGTTTCATAAAAATAAATTACAGCAGCAGCCATGCACAGCAGTGGCAAAATACTAATGTTGGGGAAATAATCTTATAATAAGGGTTATGCTGTTTCAATGCAAAAAAAATTAGATTCAGAGTGGAAACATGTTACTGTAGGACCAAAAAATGTGCATACTGTTGTCTGTGGTTTTAGTTCTTCTTTTGCATGGAAATAACTCCATGGGGAGGAAGTAATCGTGCAAAGGTTATCATTGTCAACAAAGTGAGGCGCAAGGGTAGAAGAAAAGCAATACAATATATGAAATATAAACCTTGATATCAGAACCGCCTGCAAGATTATGGAGTTCCTCAACAGATGCAAGAGAAGTTTCTTTGATCTGATTAAGTGCATCCCCCAAAGTAATTTCTTCCTCGTTTTGGTCAGCATTTGGAGTTTCTTCAGTGCTTAAATCTGATTTCTCTGCTGAAGCAGCTTCGTCATTCCCAGTAGAACCAGGTGAGGTCGAAACCTGAGCTTGCTGTCAGATATGCTTAAAGTTATCAAAAAGAAGCAGCCAAATATTTTCTCCTTTTCCAACAGATAGCACAAAAAAGAAACTTAAAACAACAGGCTTAAATCCATACAGAATCAGATTCCATTCTCCTGAATATGATATTGATCATCTGTGTTAACATTGCCTTCGATGTTGCTTGATTTATAGGGCTCTTGCTACACAACCAAACAATAAAACATAAGCACCATGCCAAGTTGATATCACATTACCATTCTAGTAACTGCAAAGTAAGAACCTGTGCAAAGCAATGTTGTAACATATTCTGATGACTCCCAACAAAGGCTCCCCATGTACTGCATTTAAAACAGGTATTTCAATAGCATATCATTCAGTTAATTCAGAGCATGGATATTTTAAAAGAAGAACAAAATAGACAAATGTACATTTCAACACAAATAAAGCAGCATGAATGTGCATGGTTTAACAGGTATAGTTTTTAGACAAAAAGCATAAATAATAATTCCAGACATTAGTTAGCCTGAACAATTAACGACCCCATTCAAAGTGTCCCCTGGAGCAGTGATTCGCATCTTATATGTCATCACCTCAGGTGCAGAAATAATACTTCAAATTGTTGATAGCTTCACTTGATGATGCATATACTGCCTGCTGGGACATGCGTATCCAATTTGGAAGTTTAGGGTAAGCTCTGAATCATAACCACTAAGGAGGCATTTTGATCATAGAAAAACTCTGCCTCGGCACTCATTCTGGCCTTTAGTCTGTATTTGTCCATATTTGCATGGATTAGGCTTACCGTGGTAATTTTCTAGTTTCTGTAAGAACATAACTTTGCTGGTCCAAGGGTCTTAGGTCTTATGTGTTATCAGAACTTTATTTTAGTCTTTACTTATTTTAAATGAGATTTCCCCAAGTGTTGCTATTTTAGGAAACCAAGTCTCGTGCAAAGTTAGAACAACCAGACTCGGGTCTAATAAATGTAAATTGACCTACATATGATTTATTTCCCCTTCTCTCCTTTTCCTTTCTTTCTCCAAGGATTTCTATTTATCATTCACAGCAAACATTCGTATTTAGTTTTTCCCCTTTATGGTCATCATCGAGGCAAACCAAATCTTCATGTATATTTTATAGTGAAATTTTTCAATATCCATGAAACATCATTTCATACTTTTACATCCTTTCCCCCAATGATTATCTATCCACTATTCTTCAAACAACTTGATACCCTTCAACCCCTTGACATTTTTTAACCAAATTGCATTATTCTCTCACCATTTTAAAACACCAAATGTCAAACACAGGTATCACTAGTTACAAACCTAATATTCCTAATTCATCCATAACCTAGCTACCACAAAGGCAGACTACTCAAAACCTCTCTGCATCACAACTTCTCCTCCGTGCCAGATCTTTATAAAGCTAGATACTTCAATATACAGCAAAGCAATAGGCGAATCCCTTTAATCATGCAAAAGTGAAATGCTAAAAATAATTCTGCCATTTTATTCTAGACAATATACCTCTAAACTTTGTGGATGCTACAGCTGTCAGAAGTACCTTTAACACTTGAAGAATCGTACTGCATGCAGTCATCAGAAGTTAGCAGGCACATATAGGAACATGTACAAAGTTAAACTAAAGATACATTTAAGTGAACGCACCTATCAGGTGATGAATTATCAATACAATTGCAAGCCATGTTCAGAATGTCCGTAAACAGCGGAACATTTTTACCACCTTCCAAACCAGGATCTCCCTCTAAATGATCATATGCAATGAGTTTCTGCGCTTGGAAAAGTATACAATAAGTTATCCATCGCCATGGAACTATAATATGTGCAATTATTTCTTATAGATAACAAGGTTTAAAGGGTTTGGGATCCCTTCACAGCATAGAGATCCCACTTCAAGAAGAAAACATCCAAAAGTCATAGTGACAAATTAAGTTACATACATGAAGACAATCCAAAGCAGGTTCTAAGATTTTCAAATTCTTCGTCTCAAATGCAAAACGTAGTGGATTTAAAACAAGCTCCGCTTCAGCTCCTTCCAAGGTGCACCCAGCATTTGCCAGTACAACTGTAATGCTTCGACTAATGCCTGCTTGCTTACTCGCCTGCTGTGCCTCTTCAGGAGCATGTTGAACCGTTTCTGACTGATCTGATTCTGTTCCAGTTTTTGCACCTTCACCCTCAGAATCAAGTGAGCTGCAAAAAAAAATGATAATGGAGGACATCTATGTCAGTTTTAAGACTCACTCATGCTATATTCAAATCATTCTGGTTAACTAGTATTCCCTAGAATAATCCAATTGCCATCTCAACATGTTTAATCCGATAACCGCTGAGCTCAGCAGCACATTACTAATAGACTCAAACAACAATCATTCGGATTGACTGAGTTTACTTGACAGTGCATAGAAATAAAAGAACATAGCATCAAATTTTGCGAAAATAAACAGTGGGGGGTGTGAAGCACGTCTTAAAAACCAAATTAAAACAAAAGAGCATTACGTCATGAATGAAATTTTCAAATACAAACCTCCCGTCTCCAGCAGACGATGTTGCCTGATTCGTCTCAATGGGTTTAGGCTGCTGTGTCACCTCTTTTGTATCATCTGAAGAAACACAAAAACAAATTTTCCCAAATGAGCTAAACAACACGATCAGAATTAAAGATCCAGAAGAAATTTTTTTTAAAAAGAAAAAAAAACTAACCTAAATAAGATTGGATAGCCTTTTGGAGATCGGGGAACTTCTTGCCCGAACATTCCTTTAGCATCGATTCAAATGCGCGGCTAACAAAACCACCCGCCGCCATTTCTAATTCTACAAAAAGAGAATGGATAGTTAGGATTACTGGATTTCATCGTAAAAATCACAAAATTAGAGCAAATTATGAGTCGAGTCGAAGAAGAGGATAGCATCGTTGACGTGAAATGGAGAGATGTTTTGATTTGAGAGAATTTGCTACCTTTTCTTATTTGATTAGAGAAAGAAATGACGAATGATTGAGATCTGGAAATGGAGATGCTGAGAGAGTAGAGATCTCGCGTGTTTTAGTTTTAGTTTTTCCTACAGGGCTCGTCGCGAGGAGCCCGGATTTGATTTACAGTGGAGATCGGCTCCATGTATTTGTATATGGAGAAAACTATATTCTTGTTCTTATAGATTCATCAATGTTACATTTTTATCCTTATATTTTATAATTTTACAACAATACTTTTATAATTTCTTGAGATTTTGATTTTGCCCTTCATTGCCGGTAGTAATTAATAAAAAGCTCACTCTGTATTTTATTAAACGTTACATTATACTGTACATGTACTTCTCCTTCTTCTTCTTTTAATGTACATGTGGTAAATTTGTAATTTTTTGATTTATTTTATAAACAAGTTTTTTTATATATTTTTTCTTCTTTATATTTGATATTTTTATCATTTTACACTTAATCTATATATTACCATTTTTTTTTGTATCTTCATTTTTTTGTAATATTTTTTTTATTTTTTCATCTCTCTCTTCTTACATTTTTTCTTAAAAATAATATTATTTTTTATTATTTAAATTTAAAATATTTATCACTTTACACTTGGTCTATTTATACCTTTTTTTTGTTCTTGTCTTCAATCTTTTATGATTTTTTTTTTCTTTTGTTTCTTTACACTTTTTAAAAATATATATACTATACAAAAACTAAGAAAATGGTGTTTCAATATAGCAATTTAAACATTGTCCCATTTTTGTAATACATTAAAAATGAATTTGAGATATTATATATTTTTATTAACGCATATGATTTTCACTATATTGTATTAAATGTAAGAATTGATTTTTTTATTAACAATTATATTTTTTTACTCGCAATCAAGAAACAATTAATAACATCAATATATTAATTCATTTGTGTTCGAAAACAAATTATTTAACCTGCAACGAGATGAGTTGAATAGCACATTAACACATTTGTTTATATTTATTGGCACGGATTATTCTCAATTTACTTAATTAGATCCATGCATGGGCTTTTTGATTTATAATTAAGAATTTTGTTATAAAAAATATTTAAAAAGCTTATATATTTATTTATATATTACAAAAAAAAAATTTATCTGACCGGGACAAAAATGCGGATCAAATAACTAGTCGCAGCTAAAAGTTAATGTTGAATGCAAGAGAAGAAAGCTTCAACATTATAAATGTATTTTTCTATATCATGAATTTGTTAAATGAAGAATAGATGAATTAAAAAATGTATTAATTAATCAAACTTAAAAAATACTAATTAAAGACTAGATTATAAAGTTAATTTTTCCACTAAAAAGTAAGAGATACATACAAATACAAATATAAGTATTTTATTTCATTGTCTTTTTTTATTTCATACATCTTCTTTTATTTACTATGGGTGCAATGTATATATAATTTTTCTTCTTATAAATGCACAACGCAAATAAAATTAATCTATTATAAATCTAACATGAAAAAAAATCAAGATAAATTACAATAATTTCTTGGGAATATTATGAAATTATCAAAATCATTCAAATAATTCATCGCTATTAAAAAAAAAGTTAAATTTAAATTTTAAAAAGGAACATTAGTTAAAGCCAAATCAGCAAAACAAAACACATAAAAAAATCAAGGATTAGGGGCCTGGAGATAAAGACATGTCTTAAACCAATTATTATTTTTTAATCGTATGACATGTCATCAATCCAAGACGACATGTCAACCACTATTTCCTTTTTCAATTACCTTTGACGATTGAAAAATGGTATTTAGATTTTTTATCCCAAAAAACTCATTTTTTATTTTGTTTCTATCCAAAAAAACAATTTTTTTTTAGTACGTTCAAATGACATCATCACCTTCATAAAACTTTAATCTCCATAACAAAACCAAAATGATTATTTTGCGGGAACTAAACTCTTTCTCCTTTTTCTTTTTTTTTTTCTAGTAATTTTCAATGTTTGGAAACATAATACAAATCATATTTTTTTAAAAAATAATTTTTTTAGTATATTTTAAATTATTTTAATGCGCTAATCTTAAAAATAATTTTTAAAAATAAAAAAAAAAATTATTTTGATGCATTTTGACACGAAAAGTACTTTGAAAAACAATTATAATCACACTTCTAAACAAGCTCTTAATATCTAAAACTAAAATGTAAAAAAATAAAGTTTACAATCAAAATATTAAATCCTAAAATAACATGGACTAAATATTTTTTTAAAAAAATAAGGGACTAGAGTAAAGTTTTTTTGCATTTTTTGAATAGTGCAAACGATAAAATGCTTTGTTTTTACTTATGTTACTTATGTTCTTTGTTTTTTTATTTTTTTTTAAACAACCTAAATTTATATATTTATTTAAATCAATCTTTCATTATGTGTCATAATATTCTTTAACAACTAGCATCCACATCAACTTGCAAATCAAAACAAATTAAAAAAAAAATTAATGTCCAGAGCAAAAGGAGCTAAACATTATGTGAGACTTAGAATAAAAAAAAAAAAAGCGTTAGAAGTAGCAAGTCGTTAGTGAATGAACAATAAGGAATACGATGAATCATTAAGATTCTTTAGTTTCTTGTACAAGATAAGTAACTCAAGTTACGTCACCAGCTATCTTTTAATGCGCAAGAGAAGTTTTGTCATGACAACCATTGAACACGAGACGGAAAAAAAATGTGCAAAAGTTGTTAACACATTTTCTAGTAGTACCAAAATGTAAAATAAATAGATAAATATGCCCTCATTTTTTCATAAAAAATATCAAAACAAGAGCATGTTGGTTTGGCAAAGGTTAGCTCGGATTCACGTATCAAATATGTAACTTAGGTTATGGACTCCACAATATTTTTTATGATTTTTTAAAATTATTTTTTATTTAACTATATGATAACAAAATAAACACATGTAAAATCGAGCATTAACCTAATGTAAGAACACTTGTTTGAGATTGTAATAAACCCATATAAAGTAAATTGAAACAAATTATGAACCTTAATTCTTAATTAATCGAATGTTGAAGAAAAAAATTGAAAAAAAATATAAAAATTCAATGTAAAAAAATGAGATTGAAGAAATAAATATATAAAAACAAAGGGAAAAAAACCTTTTAAAACATTTATAAAAAACCCTTGTGAAGTTAACCAAGACAAATCATCAACTAAATACAAAATGATCAAATTAAACAAAAAGGTATAAGGACAAAATTTTTTTTGGAAAAAAAGACAAGCTAAGCACACGACACTAGGTGGTCTTGTATACCTGGGCCTCAATATATATACAAAGCTCGTTTGTGTAGAACCAAGAAATGTCCACTCTCCCGAGCCATCTTAAACCTTTTTTGCTTATTTAAAAGAAAAAAAGAAGTAGGCGATATGTCGTTTTCCTTCCTAAAACCAGACTACCATAAAAGGTGGTTAGAAAATTAGGAGGTGTTTTTTTTGCCTAAAAATCCATGTTTCAATCCATTTGTATCTAAAAACCCTTAGTAAACATTGTTAGAACTTCAATAAACTAATTTGTCAACAAAAAAAAAAGGTTCAAAAATACAAAATCAAATGGGTGAAAATATTTTTCTCTATTATGATTTATCTTTTTAGGCCATATAAAAGCTTAAAACACCTCAATGATATTTCTCTCGCCAACAAGAATACTTGGACACTAGGTTTGCTTATTTTTTCCAACACAATAAGACCAACCGACCTCCTTTTCTTTTTCATCATTTTTTGATGACTCTCTCTTCTATCTCAAGCTTATGGATCAAAATATAAAGAAAATAAAGTCCCAATCAAAATACTAAAAACCTTATAAACATGTTTTAAAACTAAAAAAAAAAACTAGAGACTAAAAATGCTAAAAACATGCCTTAGCTACAGTTAAAAAAAAAGGAGTGAGATTTTGTTTCAATATCAATCTTGATCCTTATAATTTTAATTATATTTAATCAAGGAAATTGAACTTGGTTTTGCCAAACCAAGCATGGATTCAACGCCAAAAACTTTTGTGAGAAACCCTTGGGAAGTTAAGCAGGATAGATCATTAACCCCATTTTTAAATTACTAAATATTAAAAGATCAAATTAAAAAAAATGATTGAAAAAAAAAATAACAATAAAAAATAAAATAAAACATTGTTATGTCCATAGTGTTGTGTGAGTAGGTATATTGTAAAAATGACACCCCGGTTAATTTTTTTTGGTTAATGATCACTCTCTCCTCTTATATCCCTATAAACTAATACATATACTTTCATATTTTGAATAGTCAGCTCTGATAAAAATAATAGTTGAATTATTTTGTGATTGTAATTAAAAATATTGAATTTTTAAGTTTTTTCTGCCATTTAGATTATATTTGGTATTGTGGTTGTTTTTGTGTTTTTTGTTTTATAAAAGTAAATTTTTAAAAAATATTTTTTATGTGGTTGTTTTACGTAATTTATATGTTTGGTAAAATCCATAGTTCAAATTATTTTTTCATCAAAAATATATAATTAGTGTTTGGTTAAAATTATTGATGCACCTAAAATTCTCAAATACGATATCAATTGTTTCCATATTTGACATTGAACAATTAATACTTATTTAACACTAACTACTTAAAAATAAAATTCTACATTGACACTAACACACTTGGTTGTACACAAAGAAAGGATTCCAGGACTTAATAACAACATATCTGGTGTTGTTTTTTTGTTGATCTTGGTCATAGAGGGTGATAGGTGTAGATGGTTTTGGTTCGTATGTTTTGCAGTGGTTTGTGACTGGAAAAAAAAAAAAAAAGAAGATGAAAACACTGGTTATAGAGAGAGATTCTTTAATGTTGGAAGAGGTCAAAGTAGATTTGAATCATGGGGACAATGAGAGTCTTGAACTGGGTTCTCACAAAAGAACTAGAGGAAGAGGAGAAAGGATAGAGATATTTTGGTAAAAAAAATTAAATGGTCTTCTAGGATTATTACTTTTTGCACATGAGGAGTCTTTAGAAGCGGGGAGACATGTTTTTCTTTAACATGTGGTTGGATCACATTGGCTTGTTTAGAAATGTGATTAAGATTGTTTTTTAAAATATTTTTTGTATTGAAATATATCAAAATTATATATATTTTTTTAAAAAATTATTTTTAAGATCAATGCATGCATCAAAATGATCCAAAACATAAAATTAATTAATTTTTAACAAAAAACATTTTGATTTTTTAAAAAATTCAAGTAAACCTACGTTTCCAAACATTGATCTCATATCTTCAAACCGGTTGTTTTTACTCTTTAGCAAATATTTATTAATTGTGTTCAAACCGCACCATATTTTCTAACATAAAAACAAATACCCTCTAGAGTTTTTTGAATACATATATTTTTATGGCTTAATAACGAGTTTTTCAAGTAATTTTATATATAATTAGAAGCAGAAATTCTATTTAATACAATACTGACATGAACAACAACAAACAAAGTAATAAAAATTTAATATGATATAAATTGAAATGAAAGAAATTTTATCAATTAAAAAAAATAAAAATAAAAAAGTAAGTAAGATTTATTCATATGTTATTTTTAAGAAACACTTAACCATGGTTTTTATACCTAGCCCTGTGGCCGGTCTGGTCCAAAACCCGGGTTTCAGAGTTGGATCGGGTCGCTTTGGTTAATTTTTTTTAAAAAATTAAAACAACACCGCTTTAGTTAAAAAAAAATCAATGAGTTGCAATCAGGTCTTTCAGGATTAACCCGTCGGGTCACACCCGGTTACATCGAATTTTTCTTTCATTGTTTTTTTTTAACCCGGTCCAATTTCAGCTCTGGATTTCAGGTCAACCCGCTAGTTCGGACCGGGTTTAAAAACTATGTACTTAACCCCTATTTTCATCCTTTTCTCGTAATTTTTCCACCTCATCCCTTTTTTTTCTGGCCTTAGAATCTAAAATACGACGATCCTGGATTGATCGTGATTTAATATGTCAAATCAGAGAAGTTTGTAAAGACTGGATATACGAAGAAGGTTGAGACGACACTTTCCAATTTCACGATCACCAACGAGGTGGCGGAGGGGGGCTTTGCCTTTGCCAACTCCTCCCGGAAAATTTGCTCCTTGTACAAAATAAAACAGCCCACCTCTCAAAATTTCGCCTTGCTGTGTATACAAATTGTGATCCATGACACCCTAATTTCTGACTGTTAATTTACCTGCTTTAAAAATTTAAAGGAATAAGGCTAGGATTGCATATTATTGGTGGCTTACAAATGGATGAATGCAGCTGCCTGTTTGATTCTAAGTGAAGAGAAAACATCACAACTACGACATAAGTTTTACAAGTTACTGAAAAAAAGTTGTGACTTTTATTTTTGCGGTTGTTGTGTCTTATCTCACGAATACTGTGTATTGCTATAATGATACTATTTTTAGTATATAAACTTCTTGGTATTTTTTTTACTTGGCCTCTATAATATAAGTTTTTATATTTTAATCTCAAAATTTTATTTTTATGATGTTTTCAGTCCAGTGTTAAAAAAAAAAGTTGCTATAAAAGAAAAAGGAAAGGAAAATATTTTGGTCTATCATAAAAAAACTGACTTTATTATTAATGGATCTTAAGGAAAGAAGTTCGACAAGAATGGCTTGAGTCTTTAATCATGTAGAGAAAAGGGTATCAAAGCCCACAAAGTTTATTTAGTTTTGAGTTTTGGAGTTGAATACAAAATGTTTTAGGGTTAGAAATATAATTATTGAAATTTCTATAATTTATTTATTTATAGTTTTTAGACGAGAAATAGTTTGAAATTTGGAATTTAGAGTCTATCTGCGCCGCCAGCGACTAGATGTGACCGAAATTTGAGGTTTCTATAATTCTTTTTAAAATAAGGCTTGCGAGCCTCTTTTTTTAGGCCCATACTTGCCTAGATGACCCTTTTATATATATGTGTGTGTGTGAAATCCATTTTAAATAAAACATATAATGATAATTTTAAAAATCATAAAATGATAGCATATTGTTAAAATGATAACAGAGTTTTTAGCAGGTGATGTTAACAATTATTTCATGAATGATTATATATGAAACTATTATGTATAAAAAAATTCCTACGAATATCCAATGAGAATGAAATGTCTAATTTTTTTATTGTTAATTTTTTATACAATTTTATCAAAATAATTATTCCTTTGTTTTCACAAACTGTAACACAAATGAACTTATTTTTGAAGATGTGACAAGTCTTTATTAAAAAACATAAAAAATATATGTTTTCCATATAAAAAATACATGAACAGAATTATTTATAGACAGGGAAACTTTTCGAAAACGATTATAGAAGGGTTGGCTTGCTAGAGACAGCTGTGTCTCGACAGTTTCTTCATGACTTTTGTGATGTTTTGTATTAAAAGGAATGAGAAAAGGCAACAAAGCCCTTGGAGGCTTAAAGAGAGGGTATAAATGATTGAGGGGTAGTTGGTAATTGACTAATAGTTGATTAAATATAAATAAGAAGAAGAAAAAAAAAAAAGAATGATCTGATTTTGAGAGAAAGAGAGCTACGGGAGAGATAAGGGAAAGAGGAAGAAGAAGAGAAGAAAGGAGAGAAGGAAAGGAAGGAGAAGAGAAGTAGAGGAAATAAGTAAAAAGGTAAGATTTATAGTTTTAAGTGTATAATATGTTAAATTTCGGTTTTGATTAATTTTTGAGAGTTTTGAAGTTTGTATTTTGAGTTAATTGATGAATTAATTTGAAGTTAGGAGTTGATTATTGTGGTATTGATTAATTAGTTGATTTTGAGAGATTAAATTGAAGGATAATGATTTTGAGTTATGATTTTGTTTAAAATGGTGAAATGTGTTAGAAATCAGGGGATAACAGTAGGTGATCTGTTGAAATTCTGGGTTTGAGGTTGAAGATGACGAAAATTCAGTTTGGTCCCTCAATTTGCAGAAATTGCAGTTTAGTCCTCGAACTTTGGAAATTTTACAGATTGGTCCCTGGGGCATAAATTGAGGTTCTGAACAGAACTGAGGATGATTTAAGGGTAATATTCCAGTATAATTAGGAAGATATGATATTTTCAGTTTGGTCCTCCAATTTGACAAAAAGTATAATTTGACCCTAAAAATTTGGTAAAGTTCCAGAATGGTCCTTGGAGCATAATGATATATCCTGGACAGAATTGAGGATTAATTATGGATAAATTTCAGTATGGTTATATATTTACAGTTCGGTCCTCAAAATGTTGGTAAAATTACGTTTTGGTCCCTGTTTTTGGAAAATTATCATTTTAGTCCCTAAACTTGGAGATTAAGCCCAGTTTATTTTATGCATTGGTATCTTTTGTTTGATTTGTTTTTGAGTATATTGCATATATTTATTGTAGGTTCTCCTAACGATCCTTAATCGGATTTTCGGGTCTTTTGTTCTGACATTCCTTAGTTCAGTATTTTCCGGGTGAGTGGAATAATCTTTAATATGCATATAATATAAATAAATATGTATGTTGATTATACAATGAGTACAACTAGTAAATTTCTTGAATATTTATATATGTTGCTTTATTTTCCGAGTACTAATTTATTATTGAATTTTCACTCGCAATCTGTTAAAGTAAATTTCTATTTGATATGATATACGTTTCTTTGATGATTATGTGAATATTTGTTATGCTTGATATGGGACTTGTCAGTACTCCATGCTAACGGAGAATAGTTAGCCTGTGTGCACATAGTATCTGTTACCTAGCTGGTGAGAGAGGCATCAGCCTGTGGCGATTGATCATCCCACAGTGGTCACCGACGGGTGTCATCTGGTCACCGACGGGTGTCATCTGGTCACCTTCGGGTGTCATCTGGTCACCTTCGGGTGTCATCTGATCTCTGACATGTAATCCACTACGTTATAATAATATGTTACGTTATGATAACTATATGTTACGTTATGATAATATGTTTAGTAAGTATATGTATATGTATATGTATATGTATATGTATATTAAGATAAATCATCTTACAACTTATTAATATCTAAAATATCTAAAATGTATATTAAATGTTATTCCCTCACTGAGTTGGTTGAACTCACCTCTCATTTTTTAATATTATTTCAGGTTCTTAGTTTCTGGAACTTTGTTGAGTGTTTCCGCTTCTTCAGTTCTGGTCGGTATGCCTTGCTTGTTCGCGAGGCTTTCCTTTCAATTTTGATTTGATGTCTTAGACGCTCCACTGTTACCTTGTTTTAATTAAATTTGGATTTTGACAATGTAATGAGTATTATGAATTATTATTTTTGTTTTAATAACTATCTTTCGGTTTCATCAGTATTTGAATAATATAATATTTCTGAATATTATAAGCCGCTGCGTATTTTTGAACAAATTGTTCTTTTGATATGTCCGTTCTGAGGCTTAGCGTAGGTGAGGTGTCCTTTCGACACCGCTCCTACGTTGCCGGTCACGGATCCGGGATTCGGGTCGTGACAAAGGTGGTATCAGAGCATGGTTTTATTAAAACCTCGTAATCTATTTGTTTTTGTTAAAACCCTCGTAATATGTGGAGCTTAGGATCTATCTTGTCTTGATGTCATTCAATCTTTTCTATTAAGTTTCGAGGACGAAACTTTTATAAGGTGGGGAGATTGTGATGTTTTGTATTAAAAGGAATGAGAAAAGGCAACAAAGCCCTTGGAGGCTTAAAGAGAGGGTATAAATGATTGAGGGTAGTGTGGTAATTGACTAATAGTTGATAAATATAAATAAGAAGAAAAAAAAAAAAAGAATGATCTGATTTTGAGAGAAGAGAGCTACGGGAGAGATAAGGGAAAGAGGAAGAAGAAGAGAAGAAAGGAGAGAAGGAAAGGAAGGAGAAGAGAAGTAGAGGAAATAAGTAAAAAGGTAAGATTTATAGTTTTAAGTGTATAATATGTTAAATTTCGGTTTTGATTAATTTTGAGAGTTTTGAAGTTTGTATTTTGAGTTAATTGATGAATTAATTTGAAGGTTAGGAGTTGATTATTGTGGGTATTTGATTAATTAGTTGATTTTGAGAGATTAAATTGAAGGATAATGATTTTGAGTTATGATTTTGTTTAAATGGTGAAATTGTGTTAGAAATCAGGGGATAACAGTAGGTGATCTGTTGAAATTCTGGGTTTGAGGTTGAAGATGACGAAAATTCAGTTTGGTCCCTCAATTTGCAGAAATTGCAGTTTAGTCCTCGAACTTTGGAAATTTTACAGATTGGTCCCTGGGGCATAAATTGAGGTTCTGAACAGAACTGAGGATGATTTAAGGGTAATATTCCAGTATAATTAGGAAGATATGATATTTTCAGTTTGGTCCTCCAATTTGACAAAAAGTATAATTTGACCCTAAAAATTTGGTAAAGTTCCAGAATGGTCCTTGGAGCATAATGATATATCCTGGACAGAATTGAGGATTAATTATGGATAAATTTCAGTATGGTTATATATTTACAGTTCGGTCCTCAAAATGTTGGTAAAATTACGTTTTGGTCCCTGTTTTGGAAAATTATCATTTTAGTCCCTAAACTTGGGAGATTAAGCCCAGTTTATTTTATGCATTGGTATCTTTTGTTTGATTTGTTTTTGAGTATATTGCATATATTTATTGTAGGTTCTCCTAACGATCCTTAATCGGATTTTCGGGTCTTTTGTCTGACATTCCTTTAGTTCAGTATTTTCCGGGTGAGTGGAATAATCTTTAATATGCATATAATATAAATAAATATGTATGTTGATTATACAATGAGTACAACTAGTAAATTTCTTGAATATTTATATATGTTGCTTTATTTTCCGAGTACTAATTTATTATTGAATTTTCACTCGCAATCTGTTAAAGTAAATTCTATTTGATATGATATACGTTTCTTTGATGATTATGTGAATATTTGTTATGCCTTGATATGGGACTTGTCAGTACTCCATGCTAACGGAGAATAGTTAGCCTGTGTGCACATAGTATTCTGTTACCTAGCTGGTGAGAGAGGCATCAGCCTGTGGCGATTGATCATCCCACAGTGGTCACCGACGGGTGTCATCTGGTCACCGACGGGTGTCATCTGGTCACCTTCGGGTGTCATCTGGTCACCTTCGGGTGTCATCTGATCTCTGACATGTAATCCACTACGTTATAATAATATGTTACGTTATGATAACTATATGTTACGTTATGATAATATGTTTAGTAAGTATATGTATATGTATATGTATATGTATATGTATATTAAGATAAATCATCTTACAACTTATTAATATCTAAAATATCTAAAATGTATATTAAATGTTATTCCCTCACTGAGTTGGTTGAACTCACCTCTCATTTTTTTAATATTATTTCAGGTTCTTAGTTTCTGGAACTTTGTTGAGTGTTTCCGCTTCTTCAGTTCTGGTCGGTATGCCTTGCTTGTTCGCGAGGCTTTCCTTTCAATTTTGATTTGATGTCTTAGACGCTCCACTGTTACCTTGTTTTAATTAAATTTGGATTTTGACAATGTAATGAGTATTATGAATTATTATTTTTGTTTTAATAACTATCTTTCGGTTTCATCAGTATTTGAATAATATAATATTTCTGAATATTATAAGCCGCTGCGTATTTTTGAACAAATTGTTCTTTTGATATGTCCGTTCTGAGGCTTAGCGTAGGTGAGGTGTCCTTTCGACACCGCTCCTACGTTGCCGGTCACGGATCCGGGATTCGGGTCGTGACAACTTTATATAAAATAAAAAATAAACTAGTTTGTGTGCTGAGGTATTAAGTCCATGCGCGTATGAGATTTTTTAACAGGCTAGGAGTGCTAGAATAGGATTTTTAATTAAAGAAATATGTGTTTTTTTTTCTCCCAAGTCTGAGTCACTGAAATTCTTGTGAACGTCTATTTTAATTGGTAATTTTTAACTTAAAAAAAAACATTGATAAAAAAACCATTTTACCCCAAATTAAAAACTAAATGTGTGAATAAGAAAGAGGGATTTTGACTAAATAAATATTTTTTTTCTCAACAATTTTATGTGTTTGGTATTGTGGCAGCTTTTGTGGTTGTGATTTGAAAAAAATTGTTTTAGAAAAGGAATTTTTGACTGGGGTTGGTTTGGAATTTATATATGTTTAATTAAAATGTGGTTGAAATTGAGATTGGATAAAAAGTAGTTTAACATATTTGGTTAAAAATGTTTTCAAATTGAGGTTATAAAATAACTAAAAAAGATATATATTAATATTGATGGTTTTTAATTTAAATATTGCAGATTTAACTACTCCTACTATATCATTAAATAAATAATACTTTATATCAAATATTTTTTATTGTTCTATTAACCTATATACAATTCTATCATATATGAAATTCATCCGATAAGGACTATAATTTTCATGGTTTTTTGAGCGTGCAATAAAATCAGGTAAAATATAATCATAAATAAAATTAAGATCAAGATTAAATTTTGCAAACGCTACGTCATTATGCGATCTCCTTCTAATTTATGTAATGTCATTGAATAATATTAAACATTAGTTTTTTTTAATTAAAACATAATTAAAAAAAATAGATTTTTTTTTGGTCTACACTATTCAGGTAAACAATGCAAAATGAGTTAATTCATTATGCATAGATACGGCATAAGAGGGAGAAGCAGATCAACGCTGCTTTCAGGTAACTTGTGGCCAAAACATAAATTATATTTTTTTTTGGTCTACACTATTCAGGTAAACAATGCAAAATGAGTTAATTCATTATGCATAGATACGGCATAAGAGGGAGAAGCAGATCAACGCTGCTTTCAGGTAACTTGTGGCCAAAACATAAATTATAATGGGTCCTGTATATAGTAAATAATGTTTATGTTTAACCAAACGTTCTTGTTTATGTGATTTGCTTCAAAAATAGAAACAATCACATAAACAAACGCTCAAATCACTATATTTCTTTTAAATATTTATTTTAATCACCATAATTAATAAAAAACAATTCAAAATAAATATCATAACAAGTAAACAAATTAGCCAACACTATAAACTAAAAAAATAAAAAATTCAGTATAGTGCATGCACTATTCACCAAGGCAGAAACATTGTGACTTACATTATTCATTTTAAGTGAAATATTTAAAAGTTCAATTTAATTCTTAAAGCTTTTTTTTCTTTTTATTTCTTATAGTTTCAGGTGTTTATGTGTTTGGTGCTAAAATTCTTTTTACTTTTGTTTGAGTCCTCATGTATTAGAAGAGAAAAAACTGTAGAAAAAAAAAAAGAAAAAAGAAAAGAAATATTATGACTAATAATATTTTAGTCATAAAAAAACCAATCTTTATGCAAATGAAAATGAGATTCAATGGAAGCACTTAGTTAGAAAAAATTAAAAAAATTTATACACTCAAATAACAAAAATGAATACAAAAAAACTTGAGTATAAGAAATAAAAAATTTGCAAACAAAATATGTAATATATATATATCTCTCTTTCTCTCAATCATAATTAACATTTCAACTATTTTCACTTTATTCTACCAATGATTTACCTTGAAAATTTATCCTCTTTTTTTAACTCTCTGCCAAACCCATTTCCTGACAAGGAAGAGCCTCGTGATCCAAGGTCAGGAGCTTTTTTGTTTTCACGTCTTTCGGCCTCATAATGTGTGATTGGATGGATCCTAAGAAGAGCTCCTTGCCTGGACATGGTTGGAAAAATTGTTTTTTTTTTTTTTTTCTTGTTCTTAATACACGACAAGCATACATGTGAAGCTAAATATTTTTGCCAAACACCTCTCACTAGCTCGGTGTGTTTAAAAAAAATAAAAAAAATATTAAATTTTAATTTTAAATTCTCTGTCTTATCATCGAGTTAATGCAAAGAAAATTATTATTATTTTATTTAATCTTAACATATAGGTTTAGAATGTGTTTATATATATATATTAAGTGGTTAATTTTTAAAATATTTTTTGTTTTAAAATAAATTAAAATAATATTTTTTTTGTTTAAAAATTACTTATAACATTAATATATTAAAATAATTAAAAAGATTTATTTTTAAATAAATTTTTTTATATATATTTTTAAAACATAAAAATAAACAGCAAAATAGTGCAAAGAAAATATAACAGTTGAAAGGCAGAGACCGTAAAATACATATATACAACTCCAAGAGACCATACAAAATTGATCCTGCTGCTACTCGCCCTAATTTATTTTCCTAATACAATAATGAGCACCACGTATTCTTGACAATCAATTTCACACGACCAATTATTTAAAAAGAGAAAAGGAGGAAAATTAACAAAAAAAAAAAAACGAGAGAGAGTGGAAAACAGGGGAGCAACAACGACTTGATCACATCACCAAGTCATCCCCAAAGAGGTAGAGAATTCTCTCAACAGCCCAACTAGGCTCAGCCCTGGTCCTAGCCAGGCTCTGCGAGGTTGTCAGCAGAGGTGCCCTACACAGAGGGCAGGTGTTGTGATTCTCATCATGCTCATGATCGTGATCTACCCATCTATCAATGCAATCACTGTGGAACACGTGGCAGCAGTTCCTCAACTCTCTGACCTCATCTTGATCCCTCAGCTGGCTCAAGCAGACAGCGCATGTGTCACAAACTCCTGGCATCCTCTCTGTGACATCACCAAAAGTGGTCAAGATCAGACCGTCCCTAATTTGCTGCGAAGAAGGAACAGGATGAGATTGCTGCAGAGAATCATTGCTGGGAGAGGCTAAATGGGTTCTGTTTTTGAATCTCAGAGCCCAAGCCAAGGCCCATCTCAAGACTGCTAATACAAGAGCTGCCTTGTATAAAAGATGGGTCACCATCAACCCTGACTCTTCTACAAAAAAACCCATCAAATTTAACCAATGCAAACAATAGAGAGCAGTAGTTAAGCAACGAATCTGAAAAGGAAGAAACCCTAGAGGAGAGAACGAAAGCAAGTAAAAAGCAGAGAGGGGAAGAGAAGGAGGAAGAAGAAGAAGAGAGAAAGGGGGAAGTTGAAATGAGCATCTGGGTGCTTTATAAAGGCAAAGGTGAGGGGTTATAATGGTGGGAGCCTTTTGCTTTTCCTTTTTATTTTTTATTTTTTTTTGTTAGGTGTCATATCTGTTAGGAATAAAGTGTGTCGCTACCGACTATATAGTGATTAGGTCACTGTCATGTGCGTTCGTGTAGGTCATAACACGTAAGGACGGTGGCTTCGTATCGCAATTTCTTTTTATTTTAATAAAATGTAATTAATCCTTGAAAAAGAAAGAAGGAAAAGTTAAAGCAGCAAAGCAACTAGGACCTCAAAATTTGTTCAGTAAAGTTTATTTAATGAAGCCCGGTATACCATTTCTTTAACTTAGACTTCATTTATTTTCTACGAAATCATGTAAAATCCTGTGACTATAAATAAATAAATAACTTGCTCCAAGTGGGTGTTTAAAAAAACTAATTTAAAGTTACCCCAAAATCAAGTTTGATTTTTTTAAGACTCGGATTAATTTGTAGCTTTTGGCAGTTCAGCTCCGACGCCCTTGTCTAGACTGGAAAGGAAAAGGACGGGAAAACGAGCTGGTTGCATCATCATCAACCTTCGACATGGACAGGCAAATAACACCAAAGGCAAAGACTATTAGGTGAGGATAGGAAGGGTTTATGTCATTTGCAATTCGGAGGTCACTTTCTTTTTTCATGGGCACGTGAGAAATGACCCCATCACGCATGTAAATTCCACTTATCCGAGTCAGAACCCACGAAAAAAGGCGTGATGATATCTAATTACTTTCTTACAAAGTTACAGGTATTCAAGCAAGCGAGAAAATAATTACAAGACAAGACACCGTTTCATCTCTGTTCCTTAAACAAAGAATTAACTTACTTGTACCTAAAAGGAGTCAATAACACCTCATAATCCACCATGTTCCAGTCTAATCAAGGATCGTGTTTATGCATATATATCCATACAGGGTAGGCTTCAAGTCCACGGATAGAGGCCGAGCCATCATGTCTTTTGATTTTCAACATTGATGTTCCCATGTTGCTATCTCTACTTTTTATCACACTTCAAGTGATAATGATGATGTCATTCTCGGAAGATTGTGGGTTTCGAATCAGTCGTCAAGTTCACATAAGGCTCTGAAACAGGGGGGGGGGAGGGCTTCAAGAGAGAATCGAATAATCTTATCCTATGCTGTATTTCAAAAGCCATGAAGAAAAAAGGCAAAAGGAGGAATGTTACACCCACACGCACACGCACAAAAGAAAGAAAAAATTGGAGAGGAAACTGTTATGACGTTGAGCAAGTGTTAGTTCAATTAGATTTGCTGACTAGTTGTGACCACATACGTAGGCGGATACCAAGAGCACAAGAATGTGAAATATACTGGACGTAAGGCAAGCATACAGTATCTAAAACATGGAAATACCTCCTTTGTTAATATTATTCCACGATATATGATCTTCAATCAGCGCTTTAATTTAAATAAATTTAATAAAATATACAGTTTGGAAAGAAAAGAAACCGCATAATATGGATCCGGCTGCAATATTGGAGGTAAAATCCAATATACAAATAGTGTTCTTTCAAATAGTCTCCGAATATTCTCCATCTTGCTAGACAAAGTTCTTGCGCAAAAAGCGAGCATTTTATTGCGATGCTCAAGGAATCGCATTCGACACTCTCCATGAGCTGATGAGCAGCAGCCCATCTGATCGGGTGCACAATATACATTGTACAAACAAATACATAACTTAATCAACACAATTTATTCAGAAAACAGACAGCTTGCACATATGGAGATTAAAGACATGTTCAATTTACAAGCTGTTATGTGGGCCCTGCTGTCCACTTTCTTCCATTTTCTGTTTCATCTTGTACTGCAAAGTTGCAGGAGCACAGTCCAATGGCGTTTCCCCTAGAAAAGAAGTAATGCGTTAGCATAAAGTAGAATGTTAGGGACCGACAGCACTCACAACTTATGACTAGTAAGTTTATCTTGGATGAGATAAAATAAATTATCGTCCTCGGTCATCCTAGCACATCATCATTCACTAGAACCACATTTAACCTTGCTTGCAAAGTGCAATTTAACTTTTCTTTGTTTCCCTGGATAACTAAAAACATATGATAGAATACAACCCTTCAATAACAAGATGATTACTCCACGAGTCCCTTGTTACCACAAGCCTGAAAGAGTTCCTGGGCACATTTTCAAACTTTCAGAACCCTAAAAACATGACCTGTTGCTTTCAACATGCCAATTCATTGAAAAAATTTCAATCTTACTAAAATTGTTTCACCAAAAAGTCTACACGAGCCTTGCAAATCTTAAAAGATTCCGTGATGACATGGGGATCTATTTTAAACGGATTATGTGAATAACCTAACAAATACTGTAAGAACTTATAGGACAAATCTAGATCCAAAAAGAGATTTTGTTGTACCACACTAAGTTAATAGCTTAAAACAAAGATATCAGGAGATTTGACAATCAGTTCTGGCTCAAATTTTTCAAGGTAATTATACAGATAATTTTCTTTTGAGAGGCCATGCCGTTGCTTATCGAACCGTTGAATCTCTTGGAGATAGGATCTAGGCCCGGATGGTGCTGTTTGAGCCATTTTTGATATTTTTTCTAGTTTTTTTTTCTGAATTTATTGTTTAATTCGGGTTTTTGTTATAATTTCCTTGATACATTTGAATTCTAGTTGTTCCCTAGCAGAGGTAAGAGTTTTATGATCTATTTATACATCTTGTAAACCTCCGAGGCAAACTTCATTAATTTTATTTTTAGATAAATAAATTGTGAAATTAGAATTTACATTTGCAACCATTTTCACTCATTTAAAAATGTTGCGTTTTTTGTACTGTTGTTGTCCTTGTAGCTTTTGCATGCATCAGTTGGTATTAGAACCTAACAATCCCAAGTTTATATTGCTTGTTGCGCGCTGTTTACAACCATGCTTGAAAGAGATAATGGAGCAGGATGTTGCCAAGAAAGGGACGAGGAGGCCTCCTTCAGGACAGAAACATTCAGGACCTCATCATGGAGGACATGTAGAGACAAGTTATGAAATTGAATCGCAGGTTAGAAGAGAAAGAGCTGCATGAACAGAACCAAAACCAGGAAAGTGAAAATGGATCCCTAGCCAATATTGAAAACTAGAAGAATGATTAGAAGAGACAGCCCCTTGAACGAAAAGAGAACAGATCTAGAGATTTTGGGTTTCACATTAAAATCTTTGATGCAAGAACATTACAAGCGAAAGAGTTCATAGATTGGAATGAATTTTTTAGTACAAAGAGATCCAGAACATATTAGATTAAAGCTTATTGCAATCAAATTAAAAGGTAAGGCTTCTGCCTGATTGGAACAGTTGAAGAGGTCGCAAGAAAGGCAAGAGAAGCCAAGAATTTGTGACATTGAAAATGAAGAAGATGAGGGGGTACTTCTTTCCATTCAGCTATACATAAACCTTGTACCAAAGATTTCATATGTTGAAACAATGAGGTAAATCTGTCAACGATTATTACTAATGAATTTTATCAATTAATGACCAGAAATTACCTGGCAAAAATGAAAGAACAGCTAGTGGCGAGATACCCAAGTGGGTTATGACAGTCTATCTAGGACGTGTTATGTCTATAGTCTTTGTGAACAGTTTTGGAGGTGTGTCAGAGGACCTTGACTGTGGAGAAGACCAGGGCTGTAAATAGAGGTTTTTGGACAGATTAGTATAACAGAGTAGGGTCCAATTGTATTTCAAGACCAAGATCCCCCCAAAACAAATATGATCAGCAAAATCAATACATGACATGCCATAGTTCTAGTTCAGCTTTCATGATTCGTTGTTATAGCAGTGATGAAATAGGGCATCAGGCTAGTCAATGTAGTAGCAAAATAGAAAGTCTTTTAGGAAAGAATTTGTTGATAGAGTAGCCAGCAGATGGTGAGACTGATCATGTTTACGAGGATTCTGATAATAGTGAAGGGATTTTGAATGGGAATGGCGGTATTACACTTAGTTGTTTGAAAAATCATGCAGTCACCCAAAGGTGATTCAAGACAAAATTGATAGCGTTTTAACATCTTCCAAACAACTTGTACAATAAATGACAAGGTATGTAGTTTGATCATCGATAGTGGTAGTTATGAGAATAATATGTCATTTGAAATGGTGGAGAAGTTGCAACTTGTGACAAAAAAACACCTCACCCCTTACAAACTGAAATAATTGAATGAAAACAAGGTAATTGTGAACAAACATTGTCTTATTTTGTTTTCCATAGGCAAGACAGAATTTGATAATGTTTGGTGTGATGTGGTGGCTATGTATACGTGTCATATACTATTAGATAGACCTTGACAATATGACAAGAATGTTGTGCATGTTAGGAGGCATAATACATATACCCTTAGTAGAAAAAGGAAACGTATAATACTAGCACCTAGAAAGGAGGAGGCAATTGTTGAAGGCAAAGGTAAAAAAAAGTTTTTTTATCTACATTTGTGGAGAAGAAGAAGACAAGATAAGAGAAAAGAGAGGAGAAGAAGGAGGTGAAGAGTCTGAAAAGGGGCAGTAATGGTTTGGCATGGAACAAGCCATTAACAATCAGTGGCTCTATCATGAACAAGACTGTTTCGGGAATTGATTTTTGGCTTACTTTATCCGAGTTGATTGCAAGATAGAGGTCCAAAAGTGTTCAACGACAATGTTAGCAATGTGATTACCAGAACTCAGGACGAGTTCTTTCTAACCTAGAGAGAAAGATGATGTCAAGCTTGCAAAGTTATGGTTCCACGAGTAGTTTTTCTATGAGAATGACTTAACAAATGTTTTTATGGACCGGTGAGACAAGTCTAGACTAAAAAAAAAGTCTAGTCACAAGAGACTGAGTTAGCATCTTAAAACAAAGATATCAGGAGATTTAACTGTTGAATCGAGCTCAAATTTTTCAAGGTGATTCTCAGGAAGTTTTCTTGTAAGAAACCATTGCGTCACTTAACGGATCGTTAAATCTTAAAAAAAAAATCTTGTTTAGGTCAATTTTGTTACTTTTCCTAAGCTTTTTTCAAATTTATTGTTTAATTCGGATTTTTGTTTTAATTTTCTTGGTACTTTTGGATTTCTAGTTATTTTCTAGTAAAGTTAGAGTTTTCTGACCTATTTATAAGTTATGTAAACCTCTAAAGAGGTAGGCGTCATTAATTTTATTTTCAAAAAAATAAATTGTGAATTTAGAGTTCACATCTACAATCTTTTTCACTCAATAAAATTGTTTTATGTATTGTTGTTTTTATAGCTTTCACCAGCATCGTTCCCTTATCTAATCAAACAATTTAATGAAACTGGCACCATAGCTACACATGATGCTGGATATAAGATTAATTACCTTGCGCATTCTTGTAGTTCATGCTTGCTCCAGAGTCCATGAGGATGAAAGCTATATCAGTTCTATTAAACAGTGCAGCCTACACCCAATCCATCCTTTCATTAGTTTCATACTTTTAACAGGCAAGCAAAATATATTATGAAAAGAAAGTGAGAGATTATTACCAAATGTAGCAATGACATTCCTTGCTTATCATGATAGTTTGCATCCACACCCTGTTGAGATATTAATGTTTAAGTTCATTTTCAAATCTGATTTTGCTTTAAAGATGGTGAATACCTCACTCAGAAGCTTCTTGACTGCAACAGTATCACCATTCTTTATGGCTTCCCTTAAACCCTAAGCAGAACACATACATGGGCACAAACAACTGATCCATGAAACTCTTTATGAAAAAAAAAAAAAAAATCCCCTTGAGACTATCTTAAGTGGATTATACCTCTCCATTGACATCATAATCCATCTGAGGTTTATCAACACCACCATTTGTCATTTGGCCATGATTGAAAACTGAACTGCAAGTTTTTCACAAGCTAATGAAGAACCTTGGTAGAACACAATTTCCCACCAACTTTACAAGCCAGCAGCCAAATATATAAATGAAACAAGAAAAATGATACAACAATATGAATTCCAAACAAAGTAGTCATCTCATTTCTGTCTATCTAGTAACTTAACTCTGGTCCTATAATGTGGTTTAGCTTCCCTGCAATGCACAATTTGCATCTATTTTAGCTACTTTGTGCCCATGCAGGATCATGTTTCACAAAATAAACAATTGTGGAGTTAGAGTACTGGGTTTAAGATTCACAAGTTGGAAACCCAAAAGTCACTCATTAACTCATATTTCAATGTGGGATAATGTTAGATGACCAAAGGTCAAGAGCGAAAATGGCAGGTGGGAGAGGGTGAGTTTACAATCTTATTTAAATCCATTAACAAAAAATTGTACACTTTTGTACAGTTAACTTCCATGATCTTGCAATTCCACCTGCCAACCTGAATTTTTTAATAAACCATTGTGCATCTGCAAGACCAACAATGACTGCCCAGCAAGAAACTAGTTTCCTTCACCACAAAGTAGCTGTATGGTGAAGTATTTTCATCCAAAGTAATTCAATTCTAACTTTTATCCTAGGAAAGTTATATTACAATTTACAAGATATATAATACTTGATTCCTGATTTAACTATAATGATTCCGCAGTATCCTATTATGTGAATCTTAATATTTCTTTTAGATCTTTAAAATTGGCATCATCTGTTGCACTACTAGCATGTTACCAAGATAGACACTCAATGCTCAGTGGTTTTCTGAGCTCAAGCTCAGCCAATGATGATATATGCCCTATGAATAGATGTCTTTAGAATATGCAAGAGATGCTGATTGTTTCCATTTCCTTGCAAGGGATGATTGCTACTTTAAAACCATTGATATAATTGAAATTGATGAGGTCAGCACCATAAGTTTCTCTTTAATCATTGTCCCCCTTTGGCCTCCAATGAGGACCAATTCTGGTTGTTTACCTATTCCACAGATATGTGATAAGGTACTTAAAAAGAAAAAGGAACATGAACCATATTACAGAATACAAAAAAGAAAAAGAAAAAAGGAGAATGGGATGACAGGAAGAGAATCAAATACAAGATGATAACCTTTGCACCTGTAATTACCAATGGAACACAAACCAAGTCACTAGTGAACAGAATAAAGCTTTCCAGTGAACATACCTAGGCTTGCTGCTTGAAGTAGAACCTCTATTCTTCGGAGTAGCATCTGTTTTCTTTGGTTTTGGATTCAATTGGGATGTGAATGTGGAAGAAGGTTTTGTCTGTTACATAATGGATTAAGTAAATTACCTCCACACGTGGAATAGGGAATCTAAAACCATTAAAGAAAAAACATACCTGCATGGGAACTGGATCTGTTTTTGCTGTTGGTGCTTCACATATGCATAAAGGCATCCCACACGTGCACTCAATAGCACCTACGGTAGATTGTTGCATTATGGCCGGCTCCAGTTTTGGATGTATTTCTGCATCAATGTCTACTCTAGAAACTTTATCTATTACGGAATCAACTCCCTCCACAGAAACTTGGGATTCAACTTTCTCTGATCTGTATAAAACAAAGTTCATGATAACTGAATAAAGAAGAATGACTTTCATAAAGATGAAAAGAAAGGACAAGAGAATGAAAAATCCTTCAGTGGCCCTGAGCTACATGAAGATCATCGATATCTACACACAACTGACAACGCAAAGAAGAGAGAACAGGGTGTAAAAGCATCTCTTTAAGCTAAGATAGGAATCATGATAAAGCCCCATCTTGGCTGATGAAGCCAGTATGCATAACCAAGAGCAACAGAGAAATGTTTACTACCTTAAGAAAGACAAATACATCTCCAAGAACAAGATAATTGACATAAATGTACTTTGCAAAGGATCCCTCCATTAACCAGGGCCTTAGGAAAAAAATACGATTCAATCTGCAAGTATCTCTATTCCTATCTCTATCCACAGGGAGTATTCTGCAACAAATTATGAACCATATATCCATAAACCTAAAGACCTATTCTTAAATAGCAAGCACGTTACTCTTTGCAATCCTAGAGGGTGAAAGAGGAACGGCTACTGTTGACAAAATGTTAACATAACAATCCAAGACAAGTATATGTGCAGAGAAGCAAGCCCACGGAATCAAAGGCATGAAGAAAAGACTGCATTTTCGCATAACAGGAAAGATACAGAATGGCATGTTAGTACAATTAAATTTCGAAACTAAGAGCAAAAATTCGATAAAGTTGAAGAGTAATTTACCGAGTAGAATCATTAAAGCAATCAGCACAAACTCTAACATTCGAGAGTATTCCAAACTGCGGCAAAGCCTGGATTGATTAATGCGCGCGCGCGCGAGCACACATTAAAAAAAATAGAAAAAAAGGAGCAAATTGACTGCCAAACACCAAGAGAGAGGGAAAGAGAGAAAGAAACGGCAGACCAAATAATTTGATGAATGTTCATGGCATAACGTCCTACCGCAACAACGGCAATGATGCTGCAAAAATAAATTAAATTAGAACTTGATCAACTTCATCGAACAGTTTAGATCAATCCACGATCGCGGCATAGATTAGATCGAATCAATCAGTTGTTTCTATTGTCATTAATTTTAATTGATTGTTATATTGAGAAAGGAGGAAGAAGAGGAGAATACGCGGCGACGGAAAGTGTTGAAGCTGCATTTGCAGACGTCACAGCGAGCTGCTTCTTGAAAAGGTGGAGGCTCCTCCGTTGACATTACTTTCTTCCTTGCTGGTCGCCGATCTTGTTATTAGCTCTGAGAATAGTTTCTTTCAGTCTCCAATTTTCAATTTGATTTTCTTTTCCTGGATTCTTTTGCTTATCCGTTTTCTGTTATCGGGTTGCTCGCTGTGATCGCACCCGAATGCACCGTCTACTGATACGGTGTCGTGCAAGAACGTTGTTGTATTGGGAATATGAGGGTTTAAAATGATTTTTATTTAAAAATATATTAAAATAAAATATTTTTAATTTTTTAAATTATTTTTAATATCAAATCTGAAAATATAAAAAAAAAATCATTTTAAATAAAAAAATTCAAAATTTTTAAAAATGTGATTCACAAGCCCTCTCTCTCTACTCCCATCTACAAGTTTGTTTTGTAGTTTAAATTATTTTTTTCTATTAAAAAAACGTATTAAATTGATAATTTTTGAATTTTTTTATATGTATGGACATTAAAAATTAAAAATATATATTAATTCAATATATTTTTAATTAAAATATATTTTTATAAAATATATGGCATCGTATTAAAAAAATACATGGAGTATTTATGACAATCATTTTCTTGGGATTCCCAGACAATTTCTTTCCGTGGGGTATCCTGTGTGTTTGCGGTACAATTATTCAAAAGAAAGCAAGGATCAATTGTTAGTAGAGCATAAAAATAAAAATAAAAATAAGAAATAGTAATGAATTAGATTGAGATGAGTTTTTTTTTTTTTTCCCCGCTTATCTTTGATTCAGAATATCTAAATTCGTTTTCAATTCTCGCTTTCATCCTGATGGGGGATGAACGCAAAAACCCCTATCAAAGAGTATCCAATGCAATTCCAAGTTTTAAATTAAACTATAAAATAAAATAAAAATTATATTTCTGTCTTTCAATCATAAAATTATGAAATAGATTCTATGTTTTAAATTTACTTACAAAATCATGTATCACATAGAAAAATAAAATCACAGCTCCAAAAAATTTAAAATATATGTTAAAAAAATCAAGTTGTTTAACGAGATGAATAAAGCCCTTGCCAACCCTGGCAATTGACTCTAGTTAAATTGGGTCTAGCTCATATAATTTATTTAAAAAAAAAAACATATAATAGGCACCAATCTAGATTGGTGCCTCGCTATGTAATTTGTGATTAGTTTATATTAGATAAATGGATATTGTTGTATTATATGTTGTTCTAGATTTTTTTCACCGTGCAAAAAAAATATTATTATAACAATGTAAATATTTTTTAAAAAAATAAGACTCAAACTATTGACTTAATTAGGTTTAATAAGATCATATGATTTCAATAACATGACATAAAAAAAAATGCAACAATAATAAAATAAATCAACAAAGAAATCAACAATGAAAAAGATTAAAAAAAATAAAGCCTGGTTAGGTTAGCATGTCAAAATCTATGATCTAATTGTGATACCAAGACAACCCTATCTAAAACAAGTTGAATAAAATAATAAAGCTCAATTATCAAACAATTTAATATTGAAATACATAATTCAAAAAAAAAAAACCAAAGAAAATAAAATTTAAATCAACCTGGGTTAACTCATCAATCTCTTAACCATGGATATAAGATTGAGATAATCATATGACAGGAAAGGAAAAAAAAACACAAAGATCAATTCTTAATAAATTAAATGTTGAAGAATGAGATTGAGAAATTTATATCTTGAAAATAACATGAAAAAAGTGTGAAGTTAGCTCATGTTAATATACAAAACCTATGATCCTAGTTACGAACTTGAGACTAACACTGTAAAAAAAAATCTTAAAAAAAGAGTAAAATTCTCAATCAAAAAAATACAAGGGATAAAATTAAGAGAAAAAAAATAAAAAATGATCTAAAACAAAACAAATAATAATTAAAAAAAATAGAGAAAAAATTCAGCATAAAAAATAAATCAAGGTCAAACACGAAGGGATGGAATTGAAAACACAATTCAATTACGAAAAGGATAAAAATGAAATAAATAAGAATTAAGATAACAATGAAATAAATTCCAACTCGATTTTTTTAAAAGTAAACATAACAAATTTTTGTCAAGTTAGCATCTCATGTTTATATTTAATCACTTAACTTAATATGATTTTATAATAAATATATTTTAAAAAAGTCAAATTTAACAAAAACAAAAAAAGGACATAAGATAACGCGAGTCATTATCAACATTAGTGAAAAATCCTATAAAAAGAAAAAAATTACGGATTTTGATCTCCAATTGAATATATGTTGAGGGATGAAAAAAAAAACAAGAGCTTAAAAAAAGAAGGAATAATAATAATAATAATAATAAAAAAAAAAAGCAAACTCAAGTAAATCATCTAAATCTGGGTTAATATCTCAAACTCATTGCTTGTTAAATCTCAACCCAAACTTTATTAAGAAGCTCAATTTTTAATAAATTTAATGTTGATGTATGAAATTTAAAAAAATATATCAATTTAAAAAGATTCCAGGAAAAAATTAAAATAATAAAAAAATATAGATCAAATTTGATATGAAAAAAATAAAAAAGGCTTAAATAGCCAAACAAAACCAATTTTAAAAATTATTATAAAAAAAATAGTAATTAAAAATAACTACGGCCAAACTAAACCATTGAAAAAGAGTAGAAATTGAAAAAAATATATTTTAATTTTATAAATTATTTAAAATAAAACAAATATTAATTAAAAAAATCAATCAAATATAAAGGAAAAATCAATTGGATGGCTAATAATCAACGAGGGGAGAGAAGGGAAAAAAAAAGAAAGACAGTGGATGTCAAATCGAAGTCCCTCCAACAATACACATAGTCCCATCACAACTGTAAAAATCGTATGAATTGAAAGTCTCGTGCACCAATTAATTGTTTTTAAAATCATATATTTATAAAAGCACTAAATTGTCATTGACCAACCTTATAATAACAATAAAATCAATTCAAAAGGATGAAAAAACCCTTGAAAGCTAGCCTTACAATTTTCATCTTTAAGGGCACCAAGGTCAATTTACTATATAAAAAAGAAAGAATTATATCAAAGCCCTTTTCAACCAGCTAGGGTTTTTTTTTAAGGACATTTATATTGTTTTATCATGCTAAAAATTACGAAGAGACCCTTTCAATCCTTATCAATTCCACATTTAATGTTAGGCGCTTCCTATGAAAAAACTATTTTACTCTTGAAGATTAGTTCAGTTAGTTTTTGTTTGAAGAGCAAAAATATCATTGCAGTGTTCCAATTCAGCAATGAATCTTATCTCACGATATTTTTCATATGCCTTTTAGTTTTTATTTTAGTGTTTTTTTTTTAATATCTCAAGCACTATTTACAAGTTGACAATACTGTACACACAAGTCGCTTCTCTGAAAAAATAAAAAACACTTATTTTATCCTTTTATTTTCTACATGTTTCTTACTTTATCAAACAAAATTAAATATTAATTTAAGTATTAAAGGAATCTATTATTTTACCAAGAATTTATTTTACGAGTATAACTCAACTCATAACTCATCAATTTGGAAAATTCAATATTTTTCCATGACTTCATCGCTGCTATAAAACAATAAATTACATTCAAAATGGGATGTAATTTGTATCCGATTCCACTTTTCATCTTATTATTTAAAAGATACAGCACCTCACACTCTCAGAATTCAGTTCATCACACTTTCTTTCAACTGTTTTGCAACTTGCCATGGACTTCGATTTCATTTTATTTTTGCAGTTTAAGGGTATCATAGCCAGTTTCTTTGACATTTGACCATCGAAGCTAACAATGACCTTCATTTTTCTGTGCACTTTAAAATTCCAAGACCTTGCATTGCGCTGCACTACGCAAACAACATCGTTAAAAATGACTGGAGACTTTTTAGATGACAACTCATGATACAATTTAAGATTTAATTATTGTTCTTAGAGGGAAAAAACGAAGATAATCAAGATAAAAAGGTATATTATTCTGTTTTTTTTTATATTTTAAAAATACAAAATTTACTTTAAACCGAACTTCAAATATATTTATATCTTAATCTTTTGCACTTGCTTAACTTATAAACAAAAACAGAGAAACTTCAATGGCAGGAAAGAAATAGGATAACCAAGAGTAAAGAACAAACAATTCATTATTTCCAAGAAAGAAAGGGTTGGCTGGCGTTAAAGAATTTTTATGATGAGTTGAATCCATCCGTTGTAATGGAAATCACACACACAATTTTTTATTTTTATTTTGTTACATGCGCACTGATGAATTTCTATTTTCTATTGCATATTTTTTTTGGGAAGAAAAACTCCAACAAGGAACAGTGGTGAGTTGGACATGTGTCCAGCTAGGAAGACAGAATCATCAGTGGTCACAGAAGCGGCAGTTGAAAAGACAAGGAATCGAAGTGTGTGTAATAAATAATCGATTCTAATAACTCAATCACATGTTGAATTGCCACGTTTTAAATTCCTCAAACCACAGTAATCACTAACTATGGTCGGCTCTTATTTTATTACAACTTGGGTCAGGTCAAGGATAACTAGAAAGTAGCTGGTTTGTTTCTCCCCATTTTCACTTGAAATTTCTTTGTACAAAAACAAGAAATTGAAATGAGTTTTGTTGCCTCTGATCTGGTTCCAATGGGGGGTCAATCTAATTCTTGCAAGGAAATGAAGCCACAAGAGGATATTGAAGTGAAAAAGGAGCAAGAGGTTACCAATGGTTGTGGTGAAAATATGGTATCTTGCAAGGAAGGTGCTGATTTGTCGGAGAAAAAAGGAGTCCATCCTCTTTGGACACCTGGTTCCAGGTACGAGTCTACTTTCCTTTTATTAACCAGAAAATTTTCTGTTTTTGCTGAGAAAAAAGTCTTTTTTTTTTTTTGGTTACCTTGTAAACGAAACAAAGGGAAAAGAGAAGCTGAGATCTGTTTTATTTGTAAAGAAGTGTTGGGTATGAAAATTAAAAGCTAATTCGTGAAGGCCTGATGTTAGCTTAAATTCTGCTGTGTTGTGATGCTTGAATGTAATTGAATCTTGGGGATTTGTTAGGTTATGTTTTTTGGAGTTTCAGAAGAGGAAAGAACCTGCTGTATGTGTTCATAAATGGTGCTCTTGTTTCGCTAAATTGTTCTATTATTTAAGGATCTGAAAGTTCTCCTTTGATTAAATTATTGTAGCACAAGAAAGGTGTGTAATACAGGAGTAACGTAGAAAGAGAAATGTTGAAACTTCACCAGCAATTAGAGCGGGAAGCGACACAACTGATTGTACAAGTTACACTCATACTTAATCAAATCCTTTGTGTTCTCTGTTGTCAGAGTGGGAAAGTTTAGATGAGTGTGCTTTCACTCATGGTAGGATTTTGTGGATGCTACCAAGTTACAAGTAACATAACTACATATCTTGAAAGCAGTGAAGAGTTATTGCAAGACTTGAAAAGATTTCTCTCGTTACTGCCTTCTCGTATCTCTTTTTGACATAAAATTTTTGTGCTTAAAAATCCTACCTTTATGGAATAGAAGTATTTGTTTGCTTAAAAGCTTACCCATATGAAAAGAAGTTATGAAAAGACTTCTACTTAATTGCTTATTTTGGTCTGGGTTAAGGCTTGTTTGGTCGTGGACCCCTTGAATGAGAAGCGGGTGAAAGTTGCCTTAATGTCACATGTGGCGAACACATGCAGTATCAGTCTGTCAATGCTAATTGTAGGTCTATTCGCAAGGCAATGCTAGCTGGCCTTTCCTTTTCCTTTTCTGTTCAGTTATTAGGCTTGAGGATGCTACCGGATCCTTTTTTGCCTTCTCCTAAATCATCTTGTCTGATTAACATGATTTTGAATAAATGTCAGATCAAGTGGCAACTAAGAGTAATCACCGTATTCTTTTCAAGTAGAAATGTGTAAGCTTCTTATCAGCCAGAAAAATTGATACATTATGCAGTCATTTAAGCTCTATGACTTTTTTTTGTTCTGTGATAGAGTACGTCTTAAGTTGCAGAACTGTCAAGTTTGATTTTGATGGTAGCTGGAAGTCCTATCTTGTGATTTATTTTGGTAGCTCAGATTGTTTGGATCAAATGATTTGTTTGATCCACAGTAATTTGGTTTAGTTGAACTCCCACTTGTTTTGCAATTAGTATGGTTAGTGAACCCAGGAGATTATAAAAATGATTTAGAGTTGTCAAGTTTAATTCTGAAGGTGGTTGAAGGTCCAATTTTGGGAGTCGGCAATTGTTAGGAGGATTCTTTGCTTAATCTAGATTAATTCGTTGATCAGTTGAAAACTTTGCTCACTTACGTTTTGACACCAACTTTCTCATATCCAGGGCAGGGGGTAACCATCTTTCTAATATCCAGGGGGTATTCACCTTACAAGCTTGGCCATGGAGACATTAGCTTTGAAGAGTGGTACTCAAGTAATAGGAACAAAATAAATGAGTAGTGACATGGGGGCAAAATGATAAAAGATTTGATATCATAGTATCTTTTAAGATAAAATAGAAATTAGAAAGAAAGAGAGGGATTTGTGTAGTTAACCGAACTAATTTGAATTGTTGCTGCTACTTGCATCAAAGTTGTAAATATTTTATCTGTATTCTATTATATCTCTGCATCCTCTCATTTCACCTTGTTCTCTTTTTCCTTAAGCCTCTCCACCCCTGTGAAAACGTTTATTGCGTGATCATCTTACTCTTCTTTAATAGATATACTTCCTACATTATTAATTAAAATATTTTGCTTATAGAAGTTATTTAAGTGGTAGATGCATGCCAGACAAGTTCAATATAATGTAATGACTTATCTTTGGTTTCTTAAGGCCCACAGCTATGGCAACTTCCGGACCAAATGCCACCATTCCTACTCCGGATCAGCTTACCATCTTCTATGGTGGAAGTGTTGTCGTGTTTGATGCAATTCCTGCAGAAAAGGTTTTCCCTCACTTAAACTTCCAAGACTTTAATAAATATCTACATGGGAGATTTCATTCTAACTCTCAATCGTGTCCATTTAGGTCCAGGAAATTATGCTTATTGCTGCTGCTGCTGCTGCTGTCAAACCTGTTGACATAAAGAAAAGTGGGTCTCCTGATGGTACACCAGTTCTTACAAGGTCTCCTTCAATGCAAAGTACTGCTGCCCCACATGCCCAATCCTATAGTCGTCAGAATTCCTTTTGCAGAATGCAAGCTGGTAATGGTTAGAGAACATGACTGAAATGCAGTTAGCGTTTGATTTCAAATATTTGATTGCTCTTTCTCTTCTATGAAATCAGATATAACTTAATGATTCTCATTTTAATTCCATTTTTTTGGTCAAGAATTACCTATTGCTAGGAGACATTCTCTGCAGCGATTCTTCGAGAAGCGTCGGGACAGGTATCTGTTTTGCATTTTGGGATTCTCTGTCTTATCTCTTATACTTTAAAACAACATATACACACGTAACTTCATGATTTGTGTTATTGCATCTAAGTTACCATGCTCCTATGTGTTTAATGGTTACATGATGCATAAACATATCATCTGGGCTGCCTGGACCTTTTCTTTTACTTTGTGAACTGCAGGCTGGTGAGCAAAAGCCCGTATCCCACTTCACCGGAAGGAAAAGAGGCAGACACCACAAAGCCTGGTATTAGTGCTGCACCGTCACCAGATGCAGGTTGCTTTGGAAAATCTCTTGCATCAGACGAACTCCAACCAATGATTGCTTCCAACCTTGCTTGACCAATGCTAAAGGCGTCTCATGTATCATGGAAAACTGTTGTTATATTAGGTTCTTAACCTTATTGTATTGCTCGTGCAAGATGTCAAGCGCAGTGGTGGTGAAGATTTTTAGGTTACTTTTGGATGCATTGGACAACATGTACAATTTCTCATTGAAACTAGTGGGATTTTGTTCACTTGTCTGCCCCTTGCAGCCAGAGGCACTTGTAATATCTTCTGAACCAGCGCCTTTTGGGCGATTACTTGTGTTCTTATGAACCGTGGAAAACAAATGACAAACATTTGACGTGTATGTGGTTTGCTTGTTAATGGAACCTCTCTAGTGTTGTGCTGGCCATTGTAAGACTTCTTTAAGAAATTACTTGCTGTGATGCTGTTTTGCTAGATCTTTAATTGTGATTTATATATTAAAAGAATAATTTTTTTATTTTTAAAAAATTATTTTTGATATTAGTATATGAAAAAAATGCTAAAAATATATTAATTTAAAGAACAAAAATTAAATTAAATTAAATTTTTTAAAAATCATTTTTAAAATGTAAAAATAAATAGTATACTAGTCATGCGGTTGTGAACTCATGGATAATTGAACAAGATGAGTCCATAATCCAATTTCGTGCACTTTCTCCTTCAAACTGTTGACTTTTCTTCATTTTGCTTTTGCTTTTGCTTTGTTATGGCTTCTAGGTTTCCATTCAAGCTTTTTTCCACCCTTTAATTATTTTATGATTAATTAGGTGCATGACAATTAATGTCTCATAATGGAGTGCTTTTTTTATTATTATATATATATATATATATATATATATATATATATATTATAAGTGCGTTCTTTCCTCTTTTTATTAAACGTTTTATTTTATGACTTGCATCACAAAACGCTAAAATTTTATGGATTCGTTGCATACTAGTTATGAACTTATTGCTAATGGCTTATGTAAAAATTTCCAATTTTATATCATTATTTGTTCTAATAAATATCTTAATTTCATATTAAATTAAATTAAAAAGAATCTACAAGTTTTGTTGAATTCACGGAATAATCTTTTATCACATAACAATGATCACTCGGATGGTGTTCATTCTTTTTTTTTGGCATTTTTTTAATTCATTTTTTTTTAATTGCATCAACTTCCAATTGGATTAAATTGGATTTTGGGCTCATAATTCATTTTTAATTGTTTTCCATAAGGGTTTCGAAGGTTTTCCAGTGTTAAATTAATGTCTAATTTGACAATATAGGTTTTAATTTTGCTAGTTGCTAAAATTGAGTTTTCAAGGATTATTATTATTTTTTTAAAAACATTTAGGTTATTGTGTGTCAGCACCTTTTCTAAAAAAACTTGCCTTATGAGTTTTTACAATTTCTTTTTGGTCCCTTTACTTTTTGAGTTATGTGTTTTAATTTAAAACTTTATTTTTTTTCACATATCACTTAATGGGTTTGAGAAAAGAGAAAGAGAATCACCAAAAAAATAATGAAAGAAAAATAAAACATTTGGTTTTGCCACATTCCAGCAAAGAAAGAGGTATCTTTTGGTGTTAATCTTCTTGATAGGATTTCAATGATAGTGACGTTTTCATATAAACATGAAGAAAAAATAGATTGGGGTCATTTAGTTTTTTTTTTTTTTTTAATTCAATTGATTCTGGCTTTGTGATTGATTTTAAAGTGTTTAGAGAGTGAAAATGAGTTTATCAAGATTTTGAGAGTGTTTTTTATGCATTTTTAGATAAAAACAAGTAGAAAAATGGATTTTTGTTCGACCCTAATTTTCCAAACTCCATGCGTTTATTGTTTTTTAAAAGATAGGGGACATGTTATTAACCTATCTCCAAAATAAAAAACAACAGAAAAAAAAAATCAATCTAGATGCCCTAGGCTTTTGGGTTACTTGTGAGGTGTGTGGACCTAGCAAGTTAGGCATTACGACGCTTAGTCTCTCTTTCTCTCTCTCTTTTTCTTATAAATTTTAATTAAAACTATCCTTTTTTTAATGTATTTTTTAGTTGACATTATTTATTTAGTTAAGATTTCAGAAGACAAAGTTATTAAACCCAGTAAGGAATACAACCTAGTTTGACTCGAGTCTATCCAAGATATCATTGTTTTGATTTTTTTATAGAGAAAATGTTAAATTAATGTCATTTTAATCTTTTTATAAAAAAAAATAGACTATGTTTTGGCCAGTCAGTTGAATCAATCGGACTACACTTATAAACCCAAGTCATATTAGGTCACCTTCTATACAATTTCATTTGAAACCCAAGTCCACCTAGGATTTCTTCGTGTTAATATTTATAAAAAAATAAAACAATGACACTTGGAGTTTTTTTAGCCGATCGGGTCATGGTTGGACCATCAAAATTGACGGGGTCATATTAGGTCACCTTCCATACAATTTCATTTGAAACCCAAGTTAAGGAAACGACTCAAGAGATCTCAAAGTTTACCCACCTGACCAAACTGAGTTTAATAACATTGTGAAAGAGTTCCCAACAACAACACAAAGATGATGCATTATTCTTATTCTTTTTTGATACATCTGTGTTAATGTTATGAAAATGCTATTTTTTTAATTAAAACTTTCTTTTATGATCATGATAAAATGTTGTCTAAAAAATAAATATTTTGACAAAATTACTGGAAAAAATTGAGCATGTTAATAAGATAATTTTTTTTTTAATTAGACATATACCTTTTTTATCTTTGTGTGAAGAGTCCAATATTTTTATTGGTTTTGTTGTCTTGATTTTTTGTTTTGGGTTTCGAATGTTTCTGGGATTTTTCTTACCTTGAAGTGTTTTTATTTCTTAAAATGTTGTATGAAATTGGAAGTTTCAAGTTATCTGTATTGTTTGTTTTCTTGTTGGTATTGTCTCCCTTTGTATCTATCAAGTCATCTTTTTTCTCTGTTGGATGTAATTTTATAATGTTTATCGGTTTTCAAAGCACAAAAATCTATCCAAACTAAGTTAAATCAATTTAGTTCGAATTGATTTTTACTTTGGTATGGATTAAATCTTTAAAAACCAACAACTCCCAGTTTAGTTTATTTTTTCGATCAAAACTGGACTGTGAATCCCTCTAATTAATAATAAAAAAAAAGTTATACTAGAAAATTATTTTATTTCAATGAAAATTAAGTTATTGCTTTTATATATATATATATATATATAACCTTATCACCATGTAAATAAATAAATAAATAAAACTTTGAAGGCTCCTTTTAGAACTAGATCATGTGTGTTTTGATCTACGGCTCTCAAAATAGTATTATGATAATGTTGATATTTATTCTAGCATGAACCTTAGTCAATTTTGTTAAATATATACTTCAATTTTTTAATTCATAATCATGTTTTTTTTTTCTACTCAAAAACACATGATAACATGCAAAACGAAGCACTGCCAGCAAACTAGTACATTCTAGTTAATTTCGGAGACGGATAGTAGTGAGACCTTTCCAGAGGACGGCTCTGATGTCTACAGAAAAGGGCAGCAGGAGTAACGGGGCCTACTTTCTGCCAGGTGGCTTTCCTACAGGTTGAATTTGCAAAGCAATTTCCAATACTTGAGGAGCTTCAAGTTGATTACAGTATAGAAAAATAGCTGCGTTATCCATTCGTAAAATACAGAAGCTCGGTATTCTAGACAAAAACTTGTACATGCCAAAACATTCATTTGATGACGAGCCCAGAAAGAAAAACTAGACAGATTGACGTTAGTTACCCTATGAAACAGGGAAATGGAGAACTTGGCCGTGACCTCCATGGTTTCTCCTCTTTGCAAAAGGGTGCCAAAATAGGGAACACAGGAAAAACAGAAGAAGCTAGAGAAGAAGACCTCGTCCTCTTATAGACACCGAGGAAGATAGGGCAAAAGGTAGATTATTGGCGTGGTTATTTCCTTTGGTAATCAAACAAACTTTGTAACGAGTGGGAGAAAGAGCTTCAAATTGCAAGCTTTACTAATCCTGTATGAATTGGCTACTGGCTAAAACAGCAACGAAGTTTTATCACCTTAAGCCTAATCCTACAGAGTAAAATGCAAAGATAACGGGGGGCGAACAATAGATGGAGTCTGATGCCTACAAAAAAGGGGCCACCGGAGCAACCGGTTCTTGTTCCTGCTCATTGGCTTTACAAGTTGGAAGTTACTAAGCAATTTCCAGTGCTTCATGCCGTAAGGATAAATAAGATATCTCTAAGAGATTAAAGTTACATTATAGAGAAATGGTCGCATGATTTATTCATAAAAAGTTCCAAAAAAACACTCCACATTCTAAAACAGAAACTTGTACATGACAAAGACAGGTCCAAAAGGAAGAACAAGACATCGACACCACTTACACTATGAAACAGCCAAATATCAAACCAGACCACTGACCATACGGCTCATTGTTAGAACTAGCTAGCTCATTTCAATGCATACTCCGAAGGATTCCATGGAGGTAGCCACCAGTCATTATGAATGACACAAGAGACACCACACCAGCAGGAAAAATCTTCCTGGACTTTAAAAAACGGGAGCCCATCACTCCCATAAGTGCAGCAGATATACCTGAAAATATGGAGATGTCAAAGCTATTAAATCTATAAAAAAAGGTTACAACTTAATGGCTAGATGGCAAGCGCAAAGCAAAACACTGGTTTTGGCTATTTGCATTAAAAAGTAAAGAGATTCTTACAAGCTAATCACTTTCTATAGCTATCCACATTGATGCAGCCCGCTTATAATCAAGATTCAAATGCCATTTATGGAGACTCAAATTCAGGAACTCCCAGTCATAATCACCATAATGCTAGAATGTGTTAACATGAATTGATCACTCATGAGTCAATTCATCAAGGCTGAGATGCAAGATTCAGATGGTATGATAGAAACCATTAGTCATTAGCAGAATCACAATGAATTCAATATTCTCATCAGAAATCAAATTTCATAACACTGCTGATGAGAGAATCTTAAATACTCCATTGACAACAATAAAAAGATTTTTTTTAGAAAAAAAAAAAATACAAACACCAGGCACTAGCCAGGTGCTGCCCTTTAACGCACAAGTGTAACTAAAATCATAGCAGAAACTTAAACCATGTTTTTGACAACATAAAAGCAACAAAACAAAAACAACAACCACAATCACTTACCAAGCCCTATTGATGATGCATAAACCGGATTCGCAGGAAGCTGTGAGTAAACATAATACAGAACCGAGGCAGAAATTCCTCCAGCCAACAGCGATTTCTGGCTACCACTCTTCATATATCCCATAGCACCACCGACTGTTACAATAATCAACCACACCACAATCAGATAAAAATCACTACCCAGCTAAAACCAGCGCAGTTACAACTCAGCTAGAACCAGATTATCCATCAATATAGTTTACTACCCATTTATTCAATTCCTACAAGACTAAAAAAGAATAAAACTTTTTTTGAAACTGAAAAAAGAGAGAAGATATTTACTTCCAACAAGAGCAGCATAGCCAAGGGTCAATTTTTGAGACATGGACAAAGCCATTTTCTTTTCACTTCCACTCTCGTCTGGCGATCCTCCTTCTCCTTCGTTTTTACCACCACCACCGTCGCCGCCTCCGCCTCCGCCTCCGCCGCCAATATCTTTGTAACCGTCGCTGCCTCCTCCTCCGGTGTCTAATTCGATCTCGATTCCTTCAGTTGACAGGTCAACGTTATCATTTATGATAGTACTGGAGGAAGACGAGGTGGCTTCGGAATAGGAAGAGACAGCTTTAGAAGCGAAAATGGAACTGTGCAGCTTGGGATTCGGGGAAGAAAAGAGTGAAGTTGTGGGCTGGTGAAGGCGAAGCAGGGATGTTGATGGAGGTGCGAGTGTATGGAATCCAAATTTGGAAGGTTGGAGAAGAAGGGAAGACTGTGATGCTGCAACTACACCACCACCTAAAAACGCAATTTCGGCCATTTGGATCGATTTCACTTGCTCTACTTCGGTTTGGTCCTTTTTCACAATTCTTTGCATGGGAGTGGATTGGATTGGATTGGTTCTGGAATGTACAACAGCAGACCAGTCCACTCCATTGTAGGCCCAAATGGACTGAGCCCATCCCAGCCCAACTCAAGCAGTACATAAATAATACCTTGATTTATACCTTGATCATCCGTTGTAAGTTTGTGAGGCAACTGTAAGGAAAATCAATAATATTTATAAGTTTCGAGATAAATGGTTTGTTTAGAACCTTAAAAAAATATCTAAACTTTTCATCTAGACAATATTTAAAACTATTCTATATAATCATTCTAAGTTTCTTTTTTTCTTAGTAAAATTATTCAACCTGAAAAAAATCCCACAATATTCATAAAGTTATTAATCATCTCAACAAACTCATGTTGAACCTAATAATCCAATACCTTTTTCTAGATACCAATTAATTCAGTCAACTCATCTTGGTTGTTAATCAATCCAATATTCTCATACAAAGGCTAATAATCTGATATTTTGTCATGAATACCAATCAATTCGGCAAACTCATATTGATTGTCAATCAATCCGACATTCCTCTATAAAAGCTAATAATATGGTATTCCTTAACGAATATCAAACCAATCCTCTTAACTTACATGTCAATGTCATTGTCCATATTTTCATAGATTAACTAATTCATAAGTAAAATTCACAGGGAATTTATAAAAAAAATTACCGCAAGGTACAAAATACCCACCTACTGTCTAACTACGAGTGGCTTCACTAACTCGTTGGATCACTCTAATAGTCTTCTTTCTATCGAGAGGTTTTTAAATCAATTATTATCACATAACAACACTCTAATTTTTCATTGTAACAATCATTATAATTCTATTAAGGTTTTTCAACAACACGTTGAAATCATTGACTTCAAAAGAAAATCAACTTAATTACAAACAAATTCATGATTCTGTCAAATCTTATCAATTTCACACAATTCCATACAGTTTACAATTTCTCTAAGATTTTGCAATTTCATGCTTTGAAACCCAACCATTTAATTATTCAATAATTCATCATTTCATTAATTGAACTCAATCAAAAATCATTGTTCACATGATCATACACACATTTATAACACAATTAATGGATGATATCATAAATGTGACACTTCTCCCTTTTGTTCTCATTATGGTCGGCCTCTAGGGCTTTTTTATCCATCAAAATTTATTTGTTTTTTCAATATGATTTCACTCTTATTACATCATAAAAGGATCATAGAAACTCCATTTCTATGAAATCCACTTCCCCCCTGATTTTATTTCAAAAACCCTAATTTAATTTTAATCAATTTTTCTAAAAATCACTTAACTCTTATTCAAAATGGTATAAAAAGATTTCAAACATATTACATGGTTACAAGATGTATTTCAAACATCAACCAACTAAATTTTTTCAAGGCTTCTCCCCTTTTCCTTTTATTTCTTAACTTTTTCTAGCTTAATTTTTCTGTTTCTTTGATCTTTCTTGATTTTTAGTATGAATGTTTTTTTTCTTATTTAAAACCCTCTCTCTTTTTTTCACTCTTAAATCTTATTCTATAACCCTTTAGGGTAAAAGGAAGGAAAAAGAATTGAAAATACTATTTTCTCTCTTACTGTATACCGTTAGGTTATGACAATAGCTAAAATGGTTTTACTGTTTTGAGAAATGATTCATCTGTCTTATGAAGTCGGTTTAGTTGTTTTAAGAAATGGCTAGATTGTTTTTTATTCTGGAAAAATGAACATTCTCGACCTTAACCTTTATTGTTTTATTTTCTTAACTCTTTTTTTTTATTATTTATTTCATTTTATTACACTATAATTTATATTATATTATTATTTTCAATTTATCTTGATGTTTACACTCTCCTCCCTTATTTTTTATCAACTTGCTTTCTCATCTCAAATTTCAGATATTGAAACATACAAAAAATAAAGTTTATGACTGAAAAGTTCGACCCTCAAAACACAGCGATAATAAATAACAAAGTTAAAAAAATCAAGAATCAAAGTATGTTTTTTTGGCTTCATGAATAACAAAAAGAAGAAAAAACAACAAGTTTTTTGTTTATATATTAAACCCAATACCTATTGTTTTTATTTTTTTAACTTATAAAACTAAAATTTATTTCATGAAATTGAGAATAAATTCAAAATTGAGGTATTTTTCAATGCTGTAAATACGACGAAACACAAGAACATAAATAAATTATCTCCTGGTTTTAAATCTCATCTCATCATTATTAGGACTTAAAAATTAAGAGTTAAGATTCTTTTCCCTTTTGGTATACGTTGTGTTTGATTAATAATGAGTTTTGATTTAATTAACCTTAATAAATGGATATTCAATTAACTAAGATTGTAATTAATTTGTAAAAATAACAAGGATATTTTAGTCATTTTAATACAAATATCGATAATACTGTTCAATAGAAGAGAGGCTTTAAGAATGGAATTTGATTAGAACTTGCTGGATATAGATCCAAATAGATAGAATTTTTTTTTGTTTTAACTCGATCACATCTCCAGACTGATATCCAAAAGTGGCCGCGCCATAGCCAAACTTTATTTAGCGGTTCGGGAGAGGGAGAGGGAGAGGGAGAGAGAAGAAAAGAAAAGGATATGAGTCTCCACTCTCCGGTCCATTTTGAAGCCGGACGAGCCTTTGCGGGCGATTTGAGGGAGCCCTGAGTAAATAAAATGGGCTGACCGTGAATAGCGGGAAATGAAACAATGTCAGGCAGGCATGCAGGCTATGGGCCTAAGACATCGAGATCTGTGCAACAGTAGAAGGAAGGAACACAAGAAAAGAGAATCGTGATTAACGGCTTTTTTGTTTTGCCTTTCGTTTTGTTTTCTGTTTAATGTAGTATTGTTTGAAATGTTTGGCTAAGGAATCAATTCTGGGCATTGACTTTAGTATTTGTTGTCCACACACGCGCGAAACCCAAGAAACAGAGAGAGAGATTCCTCAACGAGGAGAGGAGCAGGCAAAAGAAACAGAGAGAAGAGAAGAGAAAAATGGTAGTCTAATGCAGTCCCTGTTTTTATTTTCTCTCTCTTTATTGCCTACACAAAGGTCAGCCACAGCCACAGCCACAGCAAAACCCTACTTACAAGAGAATAAACACAACACAACACTACCCCCTTTGACATGTAGATTTGTGTAGTCCCTCTCTCTCTCTCTGTCTCTCTCTCTCTCTCTCTCGTTCCTTGCTTTTCTTTTACTCAACCAGCGGTACGTGTGTGTTCGCTTTCTTTTTATGATTAAAGTGCTCCGCCTCACATGTTTTCTTTTTCCAGAAAATAAATGTAAAGATAGATTAACCATTTACATTCATGTGGAAATGTTGTGCTTTTCAATCCCACACTCAACATGCATTAAAAAAATCAGAAATAAAACCAAGAATTTCTCCGAAAACGAGGCTAATCGGAAGCTAAATATCGAATCTTTTTTCCTTGTTAACTCGGCCAAGACTCTAGGAACTCCATCCGCCCCGCCTGTGCAGACACCAACACCATGTCGCAACCAGCTAGTAGTTAAGAGCTTAGACTTTGTTTGGATCTAGCAATAGATAGGAGGAGGAATGGGATGGCCCAAAGTGCGTATCCTATGTAACTCGTGTTTAGATTTGGTAAAAGAGTCAACTGGCTCGTGTGGGCTTTGGTACTTTGCCTTCTCCACTTTAGTTCTCTCTCTATAGTGTCAACGCTCATAAACCAACAAAAAGTAAACAAGCTACCGCTGCTCTCTGTTACCCAAGGGAGGAAGCTTCCCACTAGCCTTCCTCCACTCCTCTCCTCTACTTGGCCTTGCTTTTTTTGCCCTTTTTGTTTGTTTGATTGTCATTGTCTCCACTTCTTTAAATTCCACACAAGCAATCAAGACCCACCAAAGCACTAGTATACAACATACATACCTCTGCTGCTTTGCTAGTATCCCTCTTTATCTATAATCTCAAAGACAAGGCCTTCCTCCAATCGGGTAGCAACATCAAGAAGGTACATTTTCTAGTTTCCTCCTCTCTCTCGCGATCTCCCCCTTTTGCTTCATGATCTTGTTCATTCTATTTGTATGTGTGCCTGTATTTCTCTTCTTAGTTTATTTCATTTGCTCTTCTTCTTCTTCCTTGTTTGGATGGTTTCTGTGAGACTAAATTTGGGTGAAAATAATATGAATTTGAGCTCATATTGGAGAGAGATTTGATGGGGCTTTTTTCCTGGTCGAATAAGATAGTTTATTTGCTTGATGCTTGGTTTCTTTGTATGAGAATCCATACAAGAATAAGAATCTAATGCAGGATGCCCTGATTTGTCGAATAAGATAGTTTATTAGGTCTTTCTTTTTTGTTTTTTTTTGCTTTCTCTTTTTCTTTTTGTTGTTGATGCCGATTTCCTAGCGGCTTCTCTCTAAACAAAAAGTTCATTTCTTGATCCCCTTTCAGTTCTTTTCTTTTCATTTTGTTTACTACTACCCAGCCTGTAGCATGCTCTTGTCAATTCTCCGGTTGTACTTCTATCTTTGAAGAATCTATCTCTTCTGCTGTTTTCACATGTAAAATTCTCTCTTCTTTTCCTCACTTTATTCATTTTTCTTGATGAGTGAAGATTTAGTAAAAGGTGAAATTCCCATGGGTTTTTATCATTTTTGGTTCTTTGTAGGCCTAGTATCTTCAACTTGTTGTTAGTGTTCAAAGTTTATTTCCAGATTGTTTCTAGTGAAGACAGGATAACGAAATCCTCATTACATGTCCTAGATAGTGGTCACTTGCATGAAGGAAGATAATAGGTGTATTTAAGGGAATTTAGTTTGCTTTTCCTTAGTTGTGAATTTTAAATCTCTAGCCCAGTTATCGTATCCCTTCATGAGTGGATATTAAATTCTTCTTTTTTATTCTCTGGTATGTCAAGCATATATACTCCACAATAACTTGCATTTCACTAATAATTCCTTTGTCTCCTTTTATTCTGACAGTTATTATTTGCAAAGTTTCAATCAATGGAGCACAGTGGTAACTGGGCTTCGAGAGCAGGTCGGAAGAGAAAGCTGGAAGAACAAGATAAAGGGATGCTCAGCTTGTCTTTGGATGAGCTCAATGAAGACCTTCTTGAAAGGGTTCTTTCATGGCTACCAACCTCTGCATTTTTTCGTGCTGCTTCAGTGTGCAAGAGATGGAAATCAGTTTCAGATTCTGCAAGTTTCAAGCTTGCCTGCTCTGAGATTCCTTCTCGAGAGCCATGGTTTCTCATGGTGGATCCCCATCTTAATCAGTCAACCATCTTTGACTCTGCTGAAAGAAGTTGGAAAAAACTCAACTATCCTCCGCTGCTCAAGCAAAGCACTAACTGTGACTCCATTCCTGTTGCAGCATCCGGTGGCTTAGTATGCTTCCACATGGGAGCGTGCAATTTCATCGTATGCAATCCTGTGACAGGATCCTGTCGTGAGCTCCCTCCAGTGCATGCAGCCCAAGAAAATCACTCTCTTCTTGCTGTAGCAATGAATGCACAGAATAATCAGTCCTATAAACTTGTGTTGGTCTCTGGTGAGCTACCAAAACTTTCATGCAAAGCCTATAATTCAAGCACTGGTTGCTGGGGAGAAGAGATCTTGTTGAGAAGAAAGGTTGACGAGTCTCAGGAATTTGATTCAAACGACGACAATGCTGTGTATTTCCTTAGCAAGGCTGGAAACGTTGTGGCAACCGACATGCAGAGGAGCCCATCTAAGCAATACTCATCAGTTATAACTGTTAAGGACGGAGAGGAGATTGTTTATTTCCTCAGCTCCTCAGGTACGATTGTGTCTTGCAATCTGACCACCAAGTGCTTCTCTGAGTATCCAAGGCTGTTGCCTGTCTTCTGTGAATACTCCATCGACGTGGTGGAGTGTAAAGGAGAGATGCTAGTTGTTGTGTTATCAGAATTTTTTGAAAGCGCAAACCTCAGAATCTGGAGGTTTGACGAGAGCATTCGATCTTGGAATCAGATTGTAGCGATGCCTCCAGCAATGTCACACGAGTTTTACGGCAAGAAGGTGGATATAAACTGTGTTGGAGCCGGTGACCAGATATTTATCTGCTTAAACTCTGCCGAGTTTTTCCGTTATGTTGTGTGTGATTTGAGAACCAATGAGTGGATTGAGTTACCAAAATGTTTTAAGAATGGTGAAGCTGTAGAGTTCATGTCTGCCTTCTCTTTTGAGCCAAGGATTGAAGCTTCTGTCTAAGAACAAAATTATTGACCTTGTAGGAGAAATGTGTTAGGGATTGACACCTGCCATCATCATCATCAGTTAACTCTTCATCATGTTTGTTTCTTTTCTCTGTTGTACTTGTTGTCTAAATTATTTTGACAAAACCTAGCCACTGTAGCTTTACTCAGTGATAACAAGAAGTGGGACTCTAATATGTTCCTCCCTCCCTGTGTTCTGTCTTTCTTATTTACCAATAAATAAACTTTCGCTTTAACATGATTTCAATTCAGCTCCTCGAAACTAATTAAATTAAATTAAAACAGAGGTGAAGGAGAAGTTACTGGAGCCCAGGAGATGCTTTAGGATTCACTGGAATGGTGAAAACTCCCTTTCCTCTCATCAAAAAATACTTTTAACTAGTTATTAGGGGTGGTATTGTTTTTTCATCATGATACAGGGATGTTTACTTGATTATTTTAATTTTTTTTTTTTTTTACATATTAAGATTACTAATTTAATTTTAGTATAAAAAAAAATAACACCTGTTACTTTGGAGTTTTGGATTTTTCAGATTTTTCAAAGTAATATAATTACCTTGATGTTCTTGAAGATAAAATCAACAAGACTCTCATGAGGTTTTTTTTTAATTATTATTTTACATTGATTTTATTGTAGATTTCAAGGTTACTTAAAGATTTTTTTTTATATATACTTGATATATATTAAATATTATATTTTAAAAATGCTAGGCATGTATGTGTGGATAACCCTCAAGCCATTCGAGCAATGTGTACAGGATCGTGCAACCACCAAACATTATTTTTTAGGGAAATGCTTGGAAGGTCTCGGCGTCTTCTGCATGATGGCAAAGTGCGTGAACTAGACACGCCTCTAGTTTGATACTAACAATAATTTTTTCCTTTTTTTTTCTCTTTTTTTCTCACTTGAACTTACTGTTAACCCCTTAAGAATTTGAGACAAGCTCCTTCAATTTCATTTTCATTTGCATTTGATTTCTATACTTTTTAGTATTATTTTTATTTTATTTCGAAGAACCTATAAAATTACAAAAAAAAATTCAATTTCACTTCCTTTTTTTATTTTTTAAATTTAATCCTTATTGTTTTGATTACTATTTTTTATTTATTTTCAATAAATTATAAATTTATATATTTTTTTTAAATTTCACCCCCTTTTATTTTTTAATCTTTCAAATTTGATCTCTATTTTTTTATTGTAATTTATTTTGTTTAAGATCATTTTTTAGATTTTGTTTTACAATTTGATCCCTTGTGGTCTTTTTTTATCAAACTTGATTCACATTCTTTTTATTGCTGTCTTTTTTTTTCTTTAACAAGTTTTTTAAATTGAATTTTTTTAACAATTCTATCCTTTATAATTAAATTGATTGAGAATTAAACTTCTTAATTAAACCCGAGTCAAGAATTTAACTAGGTTTGTCCTGGTTTAGCTTAATATTTTTTTTTAATCTAATATTTTTTACTCTTTTTATTATTTTTTACAGTTTGCCTTCTATGAGATTAGTCTCGAGTTCATGACTAGAGTTATCGATTTCAAAGGTTAACATGAGTCGACTTTTGTTTTTCTGATCATTTTTTTTAAAAAATAATTTATCTCAATTTTATCCTTACATATTTAATTTATTTGAAACTGGTCCTCCAACCCTTTTTTTTGTATTTTTTTTATTGAGTTATTCTAATCTTATGTCTATGATTGTAGTGTTTGTGGGTTAATTCTGGTTGACTCAAATTTTTTTAATTAAGTTAGTCCAAAATTCATGATCAGAGTTATCGGTTTGAAATGTTAATGCAAATTGATTTTTCTTTAACATAATTTATTTTAATTTCATTATTCAACATTTTTTATTTTTTTTAATTTTATCATTTAATATTGAGTTATTAGATAATCATAGTAGAATTAGGTCGGTTCTTATTTTTTTTTATTATCTTGTTTTTTTGCTAGTTTATTTATTATTATTTTTAAATTTTTTAATCATACTATTTAAATTATCAGTTGAAGCCATATCTCATGTCATAATTTTTTTTAAACAATTTGTTTTTTGTTAAATATTTTTTTACCCGGCTTGCAAACCACAAATCTTAGCTAGTAGAAAGGGGGAGGTGGTTGTCTTGCGGGCAAATTAGAATAAGAAGGGAATGAGGCGTCGTTTGTGTTCAACCAAATGACGTGTCACATGGCTTTAAACGACAGTCGTCTAAAATCATGATTGACGCAGCAGGGAGCACGAACAAGGTATGGCTTGTCATCCAATCCAGATCTGGTTGCCTTTCGTCTTGGACAAGAAAAAATAAATGAAATGAAATAAAACGACAATAAACACAGAACAATTTCAGAAATTAGGGAATTGTAGGAAAAACAAAGCAGAGAGATCATGGGGTCCAATGAACAATTATTGAAAAAAGAATTAGAAGAATTGCAGAAACAGCTGGGCAAGAAACAGAAATTCGAAGACGCACTCTCTTCTCTTAAATCCCTCCTCCGTCTCCACTACCCCTCAGCTTCTTCTTCTCTCCGTAAAACAGTCAGTCTCTCCTTTTCCCTCTCTCCTTTTATTTATTTATTTATTGCGAAATCTAATTTTTCATGTGGCGGCGGCGGCAGTTTTATTCTGTTGTTTGTAGAGTTGCAACCGTGCTAAAGACCAGATACATAGCTCCTGGTTTCTGGCTTGCTGGGTTAGGATTGTTTCAAGAAGCTCTACTCTTGACCTCTGATTCCACCGAGAAGGAGCACTTGAAAAATTGCATTGCTCAAGCTAAAGAACACTTGGATCAAATCGAAAACCCCCCTGATGTTTCCCAAAATAGCGGTTTAACTTTCTATCTTAACATGCATCTTTTTGATCGATTGGATATTTTTAATTACTTGCTCTAAATAATTTCGCAAATTGATTGAAATGAAATTATAATATTCTTCGTGATATATTTATATTGGACCTTGCTATTGGGTTTTTGATTTTTTAGGGTATCTGTTCGAGGGGCATCTTACTGTGGATCCTGAACCACCACGGCCCCACTGGTTAGTGCAGTCGAACATCTTGAATTCTATGGCCACACTTCAGGAATTTGAATCTTCTGGGCGTCCTGTGGATAACAATACAATAGAGACTGCTTCCAATCTACTTGGAGAGTTAATGAGCAATCTTGATGATATGATACCAGAGGTAAAGATCTCGTGTTGATTTCTATAAATTAATTGGCACGGCGTTGGTTTTGTAGCTAAAGGAAACACATTTCTGTGATGAATTTAGTTGTTCTATGCTGTGAATTTGGTTTATCCAATTCTCACATTTGAAAGCCTAGTCAGTCAGTTTGTTTTCCTTATTTTTCTATAAAATTACACAAATGTGAACTCTGCAAGCTCAAAAAGTGACAAGGGAAGCTCCTAGAAGAAATGTTGATTCAAGGAATTGATTTACACCCTGCTTTGATATCTTACCTGATCATGCTTGGTTACTGGGAGGAGTTAATGTTGATCTTGTTTTGATATCTGTCTTTTAGATTATGGAAATGGGTTCCACAGCCCCGAGAGTGCCTCCTGCCAGTAAAGAGGTTGTTGCAAAGCTTCCAGTAATTACTATCACAGAGGAGATCTTGGCTGAGCTAGGGAAGGATGCAGAATGTGCAATTTGCAAAGAGAATTTGGTTGTCAATGACAAAATGCAAGAGTTGCCATGCAAGCACAGATTCCACCCTCCTTGTCTTAAGCCATGGCTGGTAAAATCCCTTTAGCATGCTAAAATGTCAAATTCTATGATTATGTTAGAGTTGATGTGATAAAGTAGTCCATTCTTAATGCTATTCAATTTTTGTGACAGGATGAACACAATTCTTGTCCAATTTGCCGACATGAGCTGCAAACTGATGATCATGCTTATGAGAGCTGGAAAGAGCGGGAGAAGGAGGCTGCAGAAGAGAGGAAAGGTGCTGAAAATGCTGTGCGTGGTGGTGAATTCATGTACATTTAGATGGGAGTCGTATGCCATCACTGTATTTTTGGAAGTGACTTTCTTGGGTGTTCAAAATTAAGTGTCTTTTACCTTGATTTGGTGCGTAACACCATTTCGAGCTGGTTGTATGATTCTCACACATCTTTGGCAATAAAGAATTATAGTTGATAATGAAGCCTCTGTTTGTTTAATTCACTCGACCTACTTGCTTTGCTTTACGAACATCTACTGTTTGCTTATTATTGTGAATTGTTCAGTTTGCACACCTGATGAAATCTATATCACGCATTTCACTTCTGAGCTGCCTACAGAAGGCAAAGTTTGGTATACATCCATGTGTTATAGAGACACTAATCGACAGAGGTATCCCATGCTTTTTCGATGTTTCTAAGTTTGCCATTACGTGGGAGCTCAGAGGCTGTGCTGCTATTTCTCGTATGTTTTGACATGAGTTAGCTCAGTGATATCCCCTGCATATATATGCGGGCCGAGTTGTCAGGCTCTCTAGTTGTAAGTAATGCATATTTTTTCCCTCTATGAGATGAACGCTCAAGCATCTATTCTTTTTGCTCTTTTGGTATTGCGACGAGCTTCCAAGGGAGAGAGATGGCCTTTCCCACCCAACTGTTGTGTTCCCATTTCTGTCAAGAAACCTTCCCCAATTCACTTTCTCAAACCTGTCTACAAGCAAGCTGGACATATATCTCAATATCAAGAACTGCACTTATGATGAGCAACTAGATCAATCATGTAAACAAGTTTTCCTATGCATTGGTCATTCATAGTGATCTAAAAATGAATCGAATCAGCATTTCTGTCGTCCGACGAACAAGATACTTCCTTCCATTTCTTTTCCAGCGTAATAACTAGCAAATAAAGTAACAAACACTACTACAATCATAAGAAATCTTGCAAAATCTAGGATCAAACAGGACTCCAGTGGCCCATTTTGGGAAAACATAAGTATGGGCCACACCAGGCCCAAATTGAATAAGCAATTGCAAGCCAGAATCGTGGCAGCATAATCAGCATATGTTAACTTTCGTTTTCTGTCCCCAAAATGCTCTGCCACCCACAATAGTCTTTTTCGCTATTGCTACTGCTTCTAGATTCATTGATTTGCACAGGTTTGCTTATTATTACAAGAAAAAAGATTTGGAGTAGAAGTAACACTATTGTTACCCTAGTACATACCGTTATGGAACTGGCCACTTCACTTTGCTACACTTCTCCAAACAATCCCACAGCCGATTATAATAATGATCCTAGGTACCCATCAAAAACCAAGTTTAACCTACCTTTTTATCCATGGGTTCCTACGCGAAGATCTAAAACTTCGGGATCTTCTTCTTTATCAAGAATGGTTTCAAATGGGTATGCTGGTAGAGGCAGCAGCAACTTTAGATATGGAGATGGTAATACTGTTATTACCAATACCAACTACAAGCAGCGACAGAAATACACGCAGATGGAGTCATGTTTAGTCATACCTCCACCTAAAGGTATAAAGCCACGTGCCATCATCAAATTCCTTGGTGGTGCCTTCATTGGAGCTGTCCCTGAAGTCACTTACAGGTAATCGATCCTTTTCCTTTCAATGAACAATCTTTTATTAGTTTTTGTTTTGGATTTTGATGTTATGATTTGTTGTTGTTGTTGTTTCCTTAATTTTGCAGTTGTTTGATTGAGCTATTGGCAAAGGATGGTTATGTTGTTATTTTAGTGCCTTACAACGTGACATTCGATCATTCTAAAGCTGCTAATCAAGTCTATGAGAGGTTCAATGCTTGCTTGGATTTATTACTGCAATCTGGATTGCCCCATGATGGTTTAACTGCTTCGGAGCTTGTTGGCCTTCCACTTTTTTCTGTTGGTCACAGGTGTGTTACCTGCCTTCAACTTTTAAGTAGCAAATGTGTTACCTTTTAAGAACATTTTTTTGGAATTTAATTAGCTACCCAGAAATGAATTCACACATGTTTTGTTGTTTCACATGGATGTTGAAGCAATGGGGCACTTCTCCAAGTTCTAACAGGAAGTTATTTCTGTGAGAAGATACCAAAGGTTTGATTTCCCTTTTCTATTCTACTGGACCTTCAACGTTTTGCAAGTCTAATAGTCAGGAAGAAAAATGGAAGTTCCTGTGTTTTTCAGTGGTGGAAGCAGAACGCAGATTATGAGATTTTGTTTTAGTTTTCAAATAACTTGAATGTTTTATAGAGTGTGACGAAGAATGTCGTCTTTTGTCTAAGGCTAATGCCATAATCTCATTCAACAACAGGCCTGCTACAGAGGCGGTGCCATATTTTGAGCAGGTAAATATGTCCATGTCATAATACTCGGTGCCTCTTGTTTTGTTTCATGAGTTTTACTGTTACACAAATCAAACGATTAGAGTTTCTATGCCAGGAATTGTATGCTTTCATGTCTTTCTCTTGATCAGGGTTACCTCAAGTGTGCATATGGACATGTGCCTGTATGGTGCTTGTGCATACATCTGTATATTTAATTATTGTTTTCTTTGTTTGCCTGAAGCTCCTTTTGCTTTGATAGAGATGCAATGAATTTGTGATGTTGGGAACGCCTTTTACCTTCAAAAGGCTTTCCTACACTGATTAGAAAGTAGTACATATGGACTTCCCAAACAAAATATGCATTTAGTAAAATTATGTGGACATTAGGGACACAAACCTAAGTATTGCAAAGAAATTTAGTCAGCAACTCTTCTCTTTGATGATATGATTGACTGTAGCCTTTGTTTGTTCATTCTTCTTTTTGGGACTCAACAGAGTTTGATTTCCTAGCAGTTTCTGATTCTAAAAGTATAGGGTTTTATATTGATGATAACACTGATGTTGTCACTAGTTATATATGAACCAATAAAAAGTTCTTCGACACTCTCCATGGAAGCCTTTTGAATTTGGGCAGGAAGTGGAGTTTTTAACCCTAAGTTGTATGAGTGCATTAATCTTCCATGTTGGTCACTCAAGATGAGGCATTTGCACAACATAAGTTTCTCCTGTCTAATAAATATTCGGGTCTCCCTGTTTTCAATGCTGCTCTACAGCTAGGTCCACTAGTTAATCAGATGATGCCTGTTGTTGAAGCTTCTCCAATGTATGCAATGGCCAGGAGTGCCTCAGGTAAATTGCATATTGATTTTTCCATTTAAAATCTTGTCCTTTCCAGTTTACCTTTAGAATACAAGTTTTTCTTTTGGTTTTTAATTGTCTTAGCTCACTTTGATTGTCTTCACTTTTTCTTTAGTTTATGGAATTCCATGCATTTTATCTTGACAAATTTTCCTGCAATGTTTCATATGTAGGAGATGCATGGAAGGTTCTGCTTGATACAGCTGGAGCAATTATACCTGATAGCGAACAAGAAGCCCTAATTTCATTGACCAAATTTGTTGATCAGTTGCCATCAGTATTTGGTCAGGTACTTTCATATCTACTAGAAGCTTCTATGTGAACACATTTAACATCCAGTTCCAATTTCATAAAGAATGGTTTTGTTTCTCTCTACTTGAAATTTGAAACAATGACTGAGCCTTGATTGAACCATTCCTGTTGATAAATCTCCTCGTCTGTGTATATGAATTTATTTTTAATGTTCTTAGAGATTTTTTTTTATACTAGGGAGTTGAAGAATTGGAAACCCGGATTGATTATCCTGATTTCTGAATTTTTTGTGGATTAGTAGACCAATTCATAATTATTTTTCTTCTGTTGTAATTATTCAGTTCAATTTTCTCTAGATGGAAGCTGGTAATTTTGTGGATTCTAACTATATGCATCTATTTGACGTCATTTCTATTAGGTCACAGAAGGGATATCAGAGTTCAAGCCATCACCTTCTGAAAACCGTGATTGTTGCAGGAACTCGTATAATGTTCAACACACATTACTGGTATGTATGATGCCCTGGATGTTCCAGAATTCATACAAGTGGATAGCCTTTATATTCTGGTGTATTATAGAATTGAAGACATATATTCTGCTGTCTTAGGTGAAGTTCAACTCTGATGCGATTGATGAGACAGATGTCCTTGAAGAGACCCTGAAACCTCGTGTTGAGTCCATAGGTGGAACAATAGAAAAGGTCCAATTAAGTGGCAGCCATATCACCCCATGCATACAGGTATGTTATGCATACATCAGTCATGAATTTGCCTATATGCACAGTGTGTTTCGTCATCCAGCATGTACATACTCTGTGAATCATTGCCATAGCGTTGGAAGTTTCTTGTATATTTATACCAAGAATACACATCTTTGGGTTAATGTTGTGGCTTGGAGGCTAATGCTGTGAAATTCTTCCTCTTTAACAATTCAAAACCATATGCAAGTTAGGCATCCCCTCATGTAGTGAAATGTAATAGGGCATCCTCTAATATCTGATCTGTCTAGCAGACTCTTCCTCTATTTCACTTTCGCCTTCTCTCATGCTGAAAGTGCCCAGAGCACTGATGCTCCTTTCTCGTGCTTGCATTTTTTAAAGATTGTCCCTTGAGAACAACTGTCTGTACTGGAAACAAAAATCGAATTTGTTCATTACTCACCAGTCAAGTAAAAATAAAAGGATCTCATTACTAGTTTTTCCAAGAGATATTTTTCCACTCAAGTCCAAACTCCAATTGTGCTTTTAAGTTCTGCTTTACATTACATCTACTTTTGGACAACAATGATTCTCATGCCGGTGGGGTGATGATTGTGGATCTCTTATCATGTACTATTGTCTACTATGGACTCATGTGGAGGTTCATTTTACTGGAGTCTGCTTTATGCTTAAAGGCAGTAACGAGTGTTCAAGAAAGGCCACAAGCCAGAAAGCTTTAGGATACATAATGAAAATAGCAAACGAGATATATTACACTTGACACCATTGTGAACAATATTTCCCTTAATAGTGCATGTAGAGTAGCAATTGCACCCATATAAATATAAATAGCTATTAATTCCTGGCACCATGCATGTGAAGTATTGACATGCTTTGTTGCATGAGGATCCTGTGTCCTTCTGGTTTTCCTTCCTGATGGACCAACCATTTTATCATTAAAATTCATCACTAACAAAAATTTTATTTGCTGCCTCTAATTAGGAACCAAAATGGCAAGCAGGTTATGTGTACACTCCTGTAGATGCCATTGCTCAAGGCCTTAAAACTCTATCTTTGAATGAGACTAAAGTCCTCTCCAGAAACATCTGTGACTGGCTCAGGTGTTTTGAAGATTGAGTGCTTGATGTCCAGCATAAGGTTTTTTGAACGGTGCATCCTTTCATTAGAAAAAAGGAATGTCATAAGATCCTGGTTCATAAATGTGGTTTGTGGTAAGTACAGATTCACCAAAGCTGATTTACCATCATGTAAATACATGCATGCTTTTGCATTAGAGTATCTTTGGTAGGCAAAGGCAAATGCATTTTGCCCCCGTCTTTGATTGAAGTTTCTGTATAGTTAAGCGTACAGTCTCTCTCTCTCAACAATAGCTAATGAATATTTCCATGGTATCCTTGCATTATAATGCTATTGATGTCTAGAGATGTTTTGAATATTCTTGTCAGAACTTTTCGAAGAAATACAAAATATGCTTCAGAATTGCAATAGCCCTATGTCTACCCAGGAAGTTTCAATTGAACTAAAACTCGAATGTAGAGAGATGTTTCTAGAGTGCATGTGCCCTTATTTTTATTTTAAATAATTGGATCTCTAGTCCCATTGACCTCTTATTTATCTGGCGGTCAACAGCTTATGAACGCCATCATGCCATGCAACCAATGAACTCTTGATGTTGGAAAGAGCAATTACTGTACTATTGTGCTGCAACCAATGAATATACACAACTGCTACTGATTGTTGAGCAATTTGAAACAAAAATTGCTACCTGCAGAACAACTGCAGTGCTTCTCTTTTATTAATCAAGGAAACGTGCCAATGCTCAATGATACATCATTTCCATCATGTACGCATTAGATTTTCTATTTGTCTTTGAAGGAAAGAAAAATTCATAATTTTAGACGACCCGAAAAAAAAAATTGCTCCCTGCAAAACAATTTTAGGTTTTTCCTTTGGCACATGCAAAATAGCCAAATCATGACAATTTATATAATCTTGATTCCTGGAAATGTTTCCCTTCATGCTGCTGCCTTCACTTTCTCAATGAGATCTGCAGCATCTTCAACAGTTGCAATGTTCTCTGCACCACCCTCGCCTATTGACACGCTGAATTGTTCTTCCAAGCCAGTGGACATGCAGGGGCTGCAGGGAAGCTGGCCATATGTGCTGTTCAACAGTTGCAACCCCAAGAACGGAAAAATAATTTGAAACAAGAAAGTGAGGTGATCAAGTTTGAAGTTAATTCATGTATATATAGGGAATTTATATGAACTAGCTGCCTGGACATTAGGGGAAGAGCTGATGATTCCAACATAGGTTTTTTGTCTTAGGGCCTAGGAGTTGGGCGGTCACTCCCATGTTGCCCGTCTGCTTATGAGCTAGGTTCAAAAGCAGTCCTGGCTTACACTTGAATGCATAAATTAAAGATAATTCCAAATGTAGCTCATGAAGGAATCGCCTGAATGGCTGACGATCGATCCATAAAACAGAATTAATTACGTGTTTTGCATTGCGGTTAAAATATTGTTTGTTTAAAATTTTTAATCTTTTTTTTTTATATTTTTGGATTGTTTTTGTTAAAAATAAATATTACTAAGTAATAAAAAAATTTATTTTAATATATTTTAAAAATAGCAGTTTAAAACATAATTCCTACCGCAATCAAAATCAATTACTTCACATTAACATTTGTTCAGTAATTCCTAAATCTGTCCTTTTTTCTTACTTGAATTACAAGTAGATCTTAGGTCCTATTATAGTACAAATAAAGGACAGCCCTTTTTGTATTTTCTTTGGCCTGCTGCCCTGATATAGCAATTTTAATACAAACTTTCTCAGGTTTTTAGCCATTTATTTTTCTTACAATTTATAAGTTTATTGTTCTAAGCACTTTATTGTCATGCTTTTCTTTTTGTGTAATTTACTTGCTTTCTTTACAGTTTTATTCATTGTCTTGTTTACAAACTTTCAATATTGATTTAATTGCTTCCTTTTCTAAGCACTTTAGTCTTACTTGTACTTTGCTCAAAGCAATGCATTGCAAGCTCCCCGTAGTTTAATTAATTATAAATCTCTATGATTTACCGCTCAACATATATAGACCTCATAGTTTATTTAAAATCTAGTCCCTTGTGGTTTCACTTTTTTCTATAAGGAAAATTAATTATATATCACAATATTTTATTTATTTTACAAATATATATAAACTACTAAGAGATAAAAGATTATTATTATCTGAAAATATGAATATGTCATAATTAAATAATATTATTACCACAATGAAGAGATGATAGAGATATGACGATTTGTGTCATATATGAAATATAGAGAAACAATAGAGCAATAAATATTTATGCACATTGTCCTAAGATACATCAATGTTGTTAATTCTCTAGTCTGATGAAACTTGGAGGCAAGAACTCTCTAAACTATGCCTCCTTTACCCACCTAAATATTAAATTAAATATTAACAAGATATAGAAGCGAACCCGTCGATATTGTTTAAGACCAAAATGGAACAAAAAGCAAGCAAAATTAATTGTTGATCCTCTCACCCTTCATAACCAACGTTTTCCTTCCTAGTTCTTGAAATTTTTACCTTTTTGTATATTGGTCAATATTGTACTTAATTTTTTTAAAAAGAAATTTCATCCTTGTAGATTTTATTTTCATGGTTTTATGTGTTAATATGTATTTCCATTTATATTCTCTCACGTATTGGTGTCTTATAGAATATTTTAACTTTATAATAATGATTTATTTCACAAAATATAATTTAATTTTGTCATAAAAACAATTGAAAAAACAAGGATAAAAGTTGACACTTATAAAAAACAAAACTTTTTTTTTTTTTTAACAAAAAACATGAAAAAATAAGTTTCATCCATAAATTTTTGAATTATACATGTTTGGTCCTTATTATTTTATATTTTATTATTTCAACCCAAGACTTTATTTTTGTCACGTTCACTCCTTGGATGTTGAGTAGGTGAGATAAAGTTGTTGAAAAAAGGTGATGAGAGAGAGAGTTATTCAATATGACAATCAAAATAGTTAAACTTGTTGTTAATAAATTCATTGTAAAAAGAAAAATTCAATAGAGGTGGTTTCAATAGAGGTGATTTTTTTTTAAAATCATTTTTTAAATGTTTGATTTTTAATTAATACCCTATCTTTTACTTCATAAATTATTTTGTTTAACTTTTAAAAAAACATTAATTGATATTTTGGACTGTTTCTATAATTTTACGATACTTTAAAAATATTATTTTAATTTATCTTAAAAGCATTTCACCTTAAACTTTAGATAGATAAATTGTATTTGCATTGTTTATTTATAAGAACAAGAATCATATGTGCTTAACGATTTGAGTTAACCTAGAAGATAAAAAAAAATTGCAAGATAAAAAGGATAGCCAAGATAAAAATATTTGTATGTGCATCCTTCTTTTACTTATAAAAAAATCAACTTCTTGCTCAAGTCTTGAATCAACATTAAATTTTTTATTTGATTTATCAGTTTTTGTTTTATTTTTGAATCTATTTTATTAAATACACACAACAACTTTCTATTCATTAATTAAGATTTTTTATGATATAACAATAAGCATATATATAGAATTAACCTAAAATCTTACTCAAAGCCTTTTGTTCTCTTATACATCTCTAGCTAAAAAAAGGTTTCATACACATAGATATAGAATTAAAGATTGTACTTAAAGTTTTACCATTGTCATTCAATCTCTCTATTCAAATAAAAAATTAAAGACCATTAATTGTATTCTTTAAAATCACAGATGATGACACCATGGAACTTTTTAAAGATATTTGTTTTTGAAAAAAAAGTTAATTTTTTTATATATTTTCATATCATTTTAACGTATTGATATTAGAAATAGATTTTAAAAATAAAAAAAATATTATTTTAATATATTTTTAAATAATTTTTTTTGAAAAAATAACCGTAATTAGAATACTAAAAAATAAAATAAAATGATTGTTACAACCTTAAATCCTCGTTTAATCAAACATGTACATAACCTTTTGGTAAAAACTCTCATTGCAAAACACGATGTCAAAACTTCAAAAATTTAAAGGTGCTGAGGACTTTGATTAGACCGTTTATAACAAAATAACAAAGAATTTATTTATTTTCTACAAAAGAATCCTACAGAAAACTGGATGGGGATAATAATCTGGGCGTGTTTGTGCATTGCATTTTGACAACAAACTTGCGTACCAAGCTTGAAAAAGAGATCATCAGTATTTTGTCTCGTTGGAAAACTGATCAAAACAGAAAAAAATGTTCATTGAATGTGAAAACAAGTGCACGTGTAAAGATAATCCCCGAGCGACCTCAGCTTTGTCACTTGGTGGCTTGAATTTATCGCACAGATCCTGCTCTAATGTTTATCCTGAAATTAAGAGAATGTACGTAGCCATAGACCAAAACACCATAGCCATATGCGTCCTCCGTCTGAAAGAGTAGAGAAGGATCGAGATTTTGGTGGTGATATACGGCAGGGATTGATAATTATTACAAGATCCTGGTACCCGGTTTTCAATCTTTATTACAATATATTCACATGGAACAAACATTACAGCTGAAGAAGCTCAAAGGCTAGCTAGCCGTGACAAATTCTGCAGGTAGAGATTTACAGCTAGGAACTGCGGGAAGTAATCGGTCATGCATGGACAGCCCATTGTTTCTTTGAATGCATACATAGCAAATTGCAACGCACCCCCTCTCCTCTCTGCTACCAGTTGCATGCATGCCACCTACAACTACTGTCATGTGCTAGCATTCAAGTGAATTAATTAAGGACATTATGCTACGTACCATCCCACAACGCCACAAAAAAGAAACAATTACAGCAACTTCACTACAGTGGGAGTAAAAACTGCATAATAAAACAAAGGGAAATGGACCATATATATTGCACCAGCCTCTTCCTTGTTGTGGGTCACGGTCCATTTGCCGCTTGCATGCCTCGCCCTGTTAAGGGGAGGGGAGATGTGGGGTAGAGAGAGCAGTCACAGAGAATGGAAAGATTGGTTTTCCTGGGTTTTTATTGGTCGCGACTTGTCATTCAAAGAAACAAAACCATGAACACTTGAGGGTCTAGTTCAGTAGTCAACTGCAAGGCTTGCCTTGCGACTGTCCCGAGTTCGATCCTCAAGAGTACCAGCCTGTCACCCCCGCGGTGCCTTACCTGTCTATTGGGCTTGCAGGATGTTCAGTGGGCCCGGGAATTAGTCGTGGTGCGTATAAGCTGGTCCAGACACCCCGGGTTATCAAAAAAAAAAAAAAAACCATGAGCACGGTGAGAGCCTGGGATCCTTCGATGCTACGTCCCCTCTCACCGTCTTCTAGAAAAATAGCCTGTGATATTGCATCTCTATCAAGAATTTGCGTGTTGTATGCATGGTACCTAGTGTTTGTTGTTGGTGGTGCTGATTGAAAAAATAATGGCCGGCCCCGCAGCCACCCCCACTAATAGCGGAAAATGACCTTACATTTTAAAGAGGGAAACACCGCAAGGGGCTGCATGTATACGTGTAGGGATCCTCTCAGGCTCAGGGACCCTTCTCCAATCTTGGCTAATTGAATCTCAATAAATGATATGAATTTAATATTACCATATCATAATATCGTTGTAGCAGGGAAGTTGAAGAATTGAATACTTCTTTATTTTGATAACTGAAGTCAAATCGAATTTGAAGCACCTAGCTAGCTGAGGTACACGGGTGTCCATTGCCAATCTTTGACCATCTTTATGGCCAAGACCACAAGAGATGTCGCAAAGGAGGGCATTGCATTTACCCTTAGGAAGGACTGCATGCCCTACCTGATTAATGGATTTATTATTCATAATATATTTTAAGAAAAACCGTATAAAAAATATGTTTTTTCTATGTATTGAGAAAATATCTTATTTTCTGAGAGTGAAAACTCCTCCAAAATAAAGCACCAAGACATTATAGATACGCCGACAAGAGTGCTTGTAAGGTTGTTGACATGTATGTATGGAGGTTTTTTTTTAAAAATTTTGTTGGGTGTAAGAAAACTAGAAGAGGAGTAATGTATAATGGGGATATTGATTGAAGGGTGGCAGGCTTTTTTCGGCGGTGGACAGGAACAAGTGCTGCCTCCTTATTGTCCCTATCCGAGGTTCCCACGTGGCAGGCTGATTTTGATTGGAGCCTTAAAGGTTTGCCCACGTGGCAATTACTGTCAGCAGACAGCACCATCGTCAAGTGGAAATGAGCCGTTTGATTATGACCCGTCACATCATGTCCGTCTGTTGCTTTGCAGGCGGTCCCACCCGCCTCTTCAAACCCTTGTTAAACGATTGGGGGAGGAAATGACCCACCCATTTTGACCTTGCGACTCACAGTTGTAAACTTCGATTCACCCTGCCCCTCCCTGCAAGCAATTATCTTATTTAAGATTTCAAATACTTGCAAAAAAAAAAAAAAAACATTCAGTTAAAATATATTCATTTTTTTGGATAAAAACGTTCATCAAATAAAATCTAAAAGAGCGTCTGTCGTTCATGAAATAAAAAGATTAAACAATCATAACCATTTCTTATATAAAAAAAGAAAGATACTAATATAATTAAGTTATAGTTTATTGGTCTGATTGATCATCATTGTGTACATTATTTTGATATTTGATATTGATGAGGTTCGAATTTATTCAATTGGGTTATGAGATAAACTCATATATTATATAAATAATTAATCTTCTGATTATGATTTGATTTCTCTAACCAAAATGACTAGTGGATCATATATGATACCTGTAAAAGGTCTATTTTTATATATTTTGGAATGTTTCGATGCTCAAATGAGTATCTTTTGAGAAAAAATATATACAATCATATTTGAGAGAAGAATTTTCAGAATAAATATATAACTAGGAGTTGAAAAATTAAACATGCCTTTGAGAGATATCCTAGTCTCTTTTATAGCTCATGATGCTTATCTCTTTTCAAAGAGAATGGGTTAAAGTGTAAGAAAGATATCTCTGACTGGTCAGGAAGTAAAATAAACCTAGTTGTTCTTGCTTTTGACTTTGCTTTTACTTTCTAAGATTTTTGAAAAACTACTCTAGTAAGAAACCTCCCATATCATCTATGTTTTAGTTCAAGAGGAGAAAAACCCACTCCATACATTTCTATTATTAAAACCTTTTTCCCCTTCTTTTAAATAGAACAAGTGGATCCTAAAAACATCAGTTTTGTTTCTAAAATGAGAGGCTCTCCTGTCTATGATAAGGAGTTCAGGTTTTAACCAGATCCTAAAAGGAGTAGCAAGGGACAAGAGCCTATCAGACTAGGTTCCAGGACAAGAGAGGGTGGTATATTGACATCCTCTTATGGTAGGGAGGTGAGAAACCTTTCTCACATTAGTTATTCTCCTACCCCTGTTAGAGATACCTAGGAGAGAAGGAGGTTGCCCTAGACTTCCATGGACGACGTCCCCATCAATATATGTGGTAAGGATGTAGAATGTGTGGCTCGCCACCAATCAGGAGAATATGAGGCATAAATGCATGATCTTGTTGAGCATATCAGCCAATAGACTCTAGGTTCCACTTAGAATTACTTTGAAATTACCGCCCCCCTATTTGTATGTATGTAATGGGGTATTCTTTCCCCCTTCAAGAGTTCACAAGAGAGGTGTTCAGTTACTTCCAGCTGGGTCCAGACCAATTGTATCCCAATGGATGAAAAATTTGTGTTCTCCTTTGAAACATTTTGGAGGTTCGTTAAGCTTAAACCTATAGTTAATGTATTCAAAAATTGCTATCAATTAGTTGAAATAATATGCGTTGGTTTTTTACTTTCGTTAATAGACCTATTGGCGTCATATAGGGGACTTTGTTGGAGAAGGTAATACATGTTAAGAAATGGAGGGGAAAATGGCTGGTTGTAAGATACAATGGGACAATCAATCACAGAGAGGGGCTGTAACCAATCTGGGGTTGTTCTCATTACTAAAAGGTCCCTTCACATGAAGAAAACAAACAGCCTTGTCTTATCTCAGATGAGGAGAAAAATTATACGTGTTGTGATAGCCTCAACTTTAACTGAATATGAAGTCAATAAGATGACCAAATGATACTACTAAGCTGTCTTGCAAAGTATGTTGCTTCCCTACTATTTTTTTAGCTTCCTTCATTTTATATTTGTTTTTACAGGACTAATAGCTAAAGAAGAAGGGGAAAATTCAACAAGGCCCGTAGAAAAGAGTTTACCCCGAGGGTCTTTATTTCTTGTGCCTAGTAGAGTTAAAGGTGTAAAGGTGATAAGGGACTTTCCCATCATTGATGGTCAGCCCTTCGCTCATGAGGGTTCTATGTTGCTGCCTGTTTTAAGAGGATGAGAGACTTTACCTCGATAGGATCTTGTGTTTTAGCCCTTTCTATAAAGGCTCATATGACGGTATTTTCTCAGCCTCAGCCTCAGCCTCTTGTCTTATCCACTGAACAACAACAACTAGGCCTTCCACTAGGGATGGTGTTGAGGAGTTCAAGGATATTTTTTCCCATTTGGCTCTTAGTTGTACCCTTTTTAATTTTCCCTCCCTGACGCATGAGAAGAGGTAACTCACGAAGGCTGTTCTTGGTGGAAAGTCAGGCCTTTGAAAAACCACCAAAATCCTTTAGTTAGGTCATACACAGCTAAGCCCAAAGGTGTGTCTGACATCTTGGTAGACCGACACCCATAAATGCTTAGGCTCAGCTCGTGACCGAGCTCAAGGGAGTTGAGTGTAGCATCTGGTTAGATCTATAAGCGCTGGGGCTTGGCTCGTGATCGAGTCTAGGGGAGCTGTGGTTGACATTTCACTAGATCTACAAGTACCTAGGCTTAGCGCGTGACCGAGTCTCGGAGAGTTGAGTCTGATAACTTGCTAGACCCACACATCCTTAAGCTCAATGTACAGTCAAGCACAATAGAGTTCGAGTTGGTATTTCTCTAAATTATCATTTTCAAAGTGATTATTTTTACGAGTAAAACATTTCTTTTAAATACACAGATTTTAGCGCTGGAGGCTATGATAATTAATAAGTGAATGTATACCTTATGTTATCATTCAATTTCGAATATAAAATATTCCACAAAATGGAAATCCCATTGATCTAAATGCCTTAAAAGAAAGAGAGAAAAAAAGTTTGTAGAAGAATACCATTAATTTTTATTAGTCAAGTCAATAAACTGAAAGGGTCCCAGGAATTACTGTTCCCGCCTGATTTCAGCAGTCTCCCTCTGTGATTTTGCAGTGAAAAGGAATTAGTAATTCTAATTCTTGTGGGGTAAATTATAAATTAAAGGACCTCACCTCAAGCACAGTTAAGAAGGAAAGGCCAACAGGCCTGCAAATTCCGAGGAAGTGAATTAATACAACAGGGAAAACGAAAAGTTGGATGATATTATCCCATGAAAACATAAAAAAGATAAAATTAAGGGGTAAAGACACTCCTTCAATATTTCAAACACAGTGGTGGTCTGGTGTGAATGGAATCCAAAGGTGAAGTTAATTCCAGTCACAAGAAATGGAGAGAGAGAGAGAGGGAGAGAGAGAAGGGAGTGTCTATAATGGCCTAATGGGGGTAATGTAACGGGGGTATGCAGTGTTTTAATTGGAAGTATTTAGACGTGGATGTGTGTGTAAATGTGATTCGTTGAAGCCAACTGTGCGTGAAGGGATTGGATACTGGGAGCTGTTTTCCATTTTTTTTTGGCCACCAGATTTTCAGAAACAAAGCAGCAATGTCATATGCCAATCTTTATCCACTTGATCCACTGATATACAAAAAAGAAGAGGCCTGTTTCTCTTTCTCCTTCTCTCTTTCGTATATATCTACTTGTTGTAATTTCTATTATTTTATTATATTCTAGAATTTTATTCTATTTCTGCATGTTCAGAGATATGTAAGTTAAGCTCATAGATACACATTGCAACTTGAATGCTTTTCTCTCTGTCTTTACTTCAATTTATTTTTTTACATCACCATTTATCTCCTACTGAGCTTGGCTTCTTCTTCTTCTTTTTTACTGATGACTTAATATTGTTAGCTGTGTCCATAAATCCTGGCTTTAATCTTAACCGGCTGGATTTAGGGTTTTGTTGGGGTTTGAATACAAGTCATGAAGCCATTCAATCTGGCTTTTACTTTCATGAAAATGGTTCCCTTAGCTCACAATTTGTCATATATAGGGAGTCAAATAGCGGGGCTGGTGGTAAGGCTCCTAAGGTTGATCTTTTCTCATCAGATCGGGGCATCCGACGAGAGAGAAGTTAGATATGGATCGGTCAATTGCAAGGGGCAGTGATAGCCCATTTCCATACACATTAGACCCAATTTGGAAGCATTTGAAGATGAACATTGAACAAAAACAAAGCACACAAGCCATTTGGCTTTGCTGTGTAGAGAGCCGTAGCAATCCAAGAGTTTAGAAAACATCTCTGTGAATGAATAATGAGAGGGTTAGATGTAGTTTTTAGTCAATTTCAAGGTGCAGTTGATATTTCCATGCTTACAGACATATATAGATCTCATTCTGAAAGAAGTTGGAGATAAACAATGAACAAAATGAAGCTACAGCAAGCCATTTGGCTTTGTCCTGTAGTAAACATACAGCAATTAATCTCGGAGTTTCTTTGGATTAAAAGAGAAGCTCTCACGAGCTATCAAGAGCGGTTACGGACTACATAATGAGCCAGGACTACATAATCTAGGTTTAAACTCGCATGTTAAAATGATGTATTTTGCTCCCTGCATGCACAACAATTGATCCTTGTGAAAAAACAGTGTCAGTTGCAAATTTGAATATAAAATTTAGATGTTAGTTCTAAGCAGTAGGTGACTAGGGGCTGATCTATTTATATTTACAGCAGCAATAAATTCTTTTCTCTAGGCTTTATTTTCACTGTTAATGCTGCCTGAAAACTCTGCTAAAAGACAGAGCCATGCCTCTGGGTCTGCCACCTCCAATCAGAGTGTGAAAACTTGAAGTGAAAATATATGCAGTGAAAAAGATGGCAAGAAACGGAAATAATATAAAAAGTAGAGAAAGAGGATGGTATGGAGCATTTCTGTCTTTAACATCTTGTGGAATGCCTTTGCAAAAGGTCCAAGTTCTCTGTTTCAAATGAACAGACTCAAATCATGTCGAGCAATTTGTTTTTAACAGAAGATTTGGAACTTTCTCTCCTCTTTTCTTTTTTTTTCCTCTAAAAAAAAAAGGAATTGAAAAGAGAAGGTTACAACAGTAATGGAGATTCTTCTGTCAGTCTTTATGTATGCTTTCGCTGACGTTTCCTGAGTCTGGTCCCATAGTACTTGCAGGCAAGATACCAGAATACCCTTTCATCGTGCCTAAAATGCCCTCTACCCATGAATAATCACTAGCAAATCAGGAAGTTGTAATCTAAAGAACCTCTCAATTACTAAAAAAACCCTGCTCCTCAATCAATCCAAGAATCCATCTTTAATGGATTTCCTATCTTCTACATGGGAATCACTTCGTATGTACTTTACATGATGATAACTTTCTTACTTCAACCTCTGAATGTTTTAGTTCAATCATTGGATTTTGTCACGCCTTTCTGAAATAATGTTAGATTATCTAAAGCTTTAGAACAATTCTGGTTAGAGTGGAAAAACTTTACATAAAAATTATGCTTTTTATGGGTTATGAATATTCTGAATATGTGCGGGCTTGAATATTAGCTTAGTGTTTCCTAAAAAAATAAGTTTTATGTTGAACATGAGACTCTATGATATTAATATCAGTTGGTCTTTTAGAGAATTGAAAGAAAATGTAAGTAAGAATTGTTGATTATGAGAGCTTGTAACTTATCTGCTTCCCTGTTTATCTAGTGACTCAAATATTTTATAGATTTTGATCATAACAATTTATATCAAGATGTAAGTTGCATGATAATTGCTTGATGAAAATATTGCAACTCATTATGAGTTTAGTGATTGTTAATGACATGTCAATTAGAAATAACCATTGGTTAAAAAAAGCATATACTTGGTGCATAGAATGTAATGCTCATTATTTTTTTAGTGATTGTTAATAATATGACTAGTTAGAAATAATTATAGGTTGAAAAAACAAATACTTGATTACATAGAATATGATGAGTGTTTACATCGTGATTAGAAAATATTTTTCATTGATCGTAAAATATTTTTCATTAAAAAGTTTGAAAATTGATTTTTTAAAATTCACTTTTCAGAAAATTATAGGTATTTGTGTCGACCCAAATTAAATGAGATGATGTTGGTGATGACCATGACATGCATTAGACATGCAAAAGTCCCATGACATTTACATTTCTACTCATTCATAGTTAGAGTTTTTATTTGAAAAAAAAAATTTGTGCACCGTCAACTTTTTCTTCCAAAGAGAGTACTGGAGATTCTTAGGGTGTTTGCTTTATTGAAGTTATATTCCTTGTTTTTTGTCAGTATCAATATGTTCTTGTAAAGTTATATTTTTATCGAATTCGATACTTCTTTGGCTTTAATTTCTTGATCCCTTTAACTATTGATACAACACAAAACGCTAGCTAGGACTATAGGATTCTCCTCAGTACTGATATTCTGAGCTTGAAGATGGTGGTGCTATTTCCTTTTGGATGGTGAAAGGAGGCGGAGTTTTTGTCGTTTGGTTAAGGGTAGTCTAGGAAAGCAACACCCTAATTGCTCATTTATGGCGGGTATTAAAACGGTAAGAAATGTGGTTTGCCAAACCAGGGAAAAATCCAAAAACATTTTAAAACCCTAGACTGTGATCAAACTAGTATTTATAACACCCATGAGGCCCTCCGGACTAGTACTCCGGATCAGCCTCTGCCTTTCTCTGCGTTGTGTACTTTTGTCCCTCAGACTCAGAATATTGAAAAAAAATCCTTATGATTCTTCCCACCCGCACTTTCTTCCTACATTCCTAAGTTGAAAAAGAAAGAGAGAGAGAGAGAGAGAGAGAGAGATGAGGGGTAGATCCTCTAAGCAAGAAACTAAAGAGGGCATGGGAACTGGTAAACTTAGTAAGCTGAAGGAAGAGCCTCACCTCTCTGGTGCTTATATACGTAGCCTTGTGAAACAGTTAACCTCTTCAAGAACCAAAGACCCCATGAATCCCAAAGGCCACGGCTCTGCTGATAGTGATGGTTTTTCTGGCAAAAATATGGCCGATTATAGCGAAGGTTTAAGTAAAAACCAAAAAAGCCAGCAACCCCAAGAACCTCAACCACACAAAAAACAGGTCAGGAGGAGACTGCACACCAGTAGGCCTTACCAAGAAAGGCTTCTTAATATGGCCGAGGCTAGAAGAGAGATTGTCACTGCCCTAAAGTTTCACAGAGCAGCTATGAAACAAGCCAATGAACAACAACAAGAACAGAAAAATCAACAAGAACAAGAACAGCAGCAGCAGCAATCATCGCTGCCTGTGCAGCTTTTACCCCCTCCTTGTTTTGAACAGGAAGGAAAAATAAAATCTAGGAGAAATCCAAGAATATATCCATCAAACTCTACCGATTTTTCTAATTATCTCGACAACTTTTCCTATACACCCTTCACTCCTCCTCCTCCCTGTCCTCCTCCATATCCCTTTTCCTGGCCTAGTTCTTCAATTCTTGACCCAACTACGGCTGAAAATATCAATTTCCCCCTTCCAAACCAAACCTTAGGTCTAAACCTCAATTTTCATGATTTTAACAACATAGATACCACTCTTTATTACAGCAGAGACAACCCACCATCAGTTTACTCATCCTCATCTCCATCATCTTCTTCTTTCCCTTCTCCTTTCACTGCCACCGAGGAGATTCCTTCAGTTTCAAATACATGCGAAGGAATGCCACCTGCAGCGTTTGATGTAACTGACTCATATGGTGGAGCCGGCTTACATCAAGTGATGGATGATGAGGAGATGGAAGAGATCAGATCAATAGGAGAACAACATCAAATGGAATGGAATGATACTATGAATTTGGTCACATCAGCATGGTGGTTCAAGTTCATGAAGACCATGGAGCTTGATCCTGAAGTGAAGACAGAGGATGATGGCTGCCATCCATTTGAACAGGTCATGGAATTCCCAGCATGGTTGAATGCAAATGATCAACAACATTTCAATGATCACTTCTCCCAAGACTATTTCCAAGATGCCGCCTTGCCTTGGTAAGAACCCAAAATCTTAATATGTAATTAAAAGATACATGGTAAATAAATAAATAAATAATGAGGAAAATGTTTTATGTTTCATGTCTGTTGTGCCACAGTAGGTGATTTTCTTGTCATTAAACGAATTAAGAGGTTTTGTTGATTTCAGACAACGAATTTCATTATCTGAATATGGTTTTAGATCAATAAATGCTTGCTAGAACCCTGAATTATACACGGATTAGCTAAGAGGTTGATCGGTGTGGGTTCAGATTTGCAGCAATAAACATTTGCAGTTTATGCTCTCTCTTTTCTTATCTCCTTTAAAATTTATGGCTTGCGAGGGACCTCTGAACCTAATCAATGAGATGATCACGGGCTTTACTTTATAGGCTGGCATTAATTCAATCAGACCGCAGAAGTTTTTCTCAATTGTTATTTATTTATTGATTAAGATTATTCCTTCGTTTTGGGGATTAACCATCTAGTTGCTGCGTGCTGAAAGAAAGTTTATTTTATTCCACACACGTCCACAAGCTGTTGGTGGCTGATGAGTTCACTGATTATATGTTTTTGTTTGGTTTTGGATGTACAGCATGGACATTGGAGAAATTGAAGGAGTTGATGGGGAGTGGCTAGCTTGACAAGGATTTTGATTATTTTTTGTTAATCAAATCCTTGGATGTTTTGTTCTCTTCTTTTTTTTTCTTTCTTTTTATCCATCGATCTTTTTCTTTAGTGGTCTTTGAGCAGCTTTGTGATTTTAATAAGGCATGCAATTAAAGAAGTTAAGGTTGGGCACTGCCAGGCCATGAAGAAAAATAATGTACTGGAGGAGTATGCTTTTCAGCTGCTTAATTATATTGAAATATTTATGCAGTTCTCACAAATCATATAACATTTCAACGTTTCGGAGGAGACACGCGTCTTTGTATAATCATAGCATAATGCATTTTCCGCATGTTCTATAAGCAACTTCAGTTTTGGGGAAAAATGGCAGCTTACAGCTCTTTATCTCTATCTACAGCTCACAAATATCCCTCTTGTTTTATTCTTTATCGTGAAAAGTCTGGGCAGATTCCTGTGATTTGGTTGAGCAGGGTGGTGGAAGTATAGCTATTTGTTTAGTCAAGCAAACTTTACCTCTTTGCACAAAGTTTCTGCTACTTCCATATTTCCGAGGGTTCTAATGTATATTGGTTCTGAAAACCAGTTCTTGTTCCTCCAAGAAGTCCATCCCATCTCCTCAGAAATCTCGTCATTGTAGTGGATGCAATGCATTACCTGTTTGTTCAAGCATGTTTTTGACCTTGCCAAGCTTCGATCATCATTCGACTTGTATAGCAAATCTGCCGTGTGCAGGTTGACATCACCTTAATTAATTTACCCCTCAGAAGTCATGCTGGGAATCCATGAATTCATCTCCTACCGGACAATGGTGTTTATATGATTAGTTCTTGAAAGAAAACAGTATGAACTCATTTAAGCATGGTAGAACCCATGCACACTAGTAAAACATAAGCGATTCTTTAAGAGTTGTTGTACAAAAATATTATTAAACCCGAATTGAAGGTTTATCGGGTTAAGAGGTCGGATTCCGAGTTATATTGATTAATTCAGGTTAATCTAAATCAATCCTTAAAAAATAATTTATGTGAATATAGACTATACATGTTGTAAATAATAAAGTTTAAAAAATTATTTTAAAAGATTTTTTATCTTACATTACAAAAAACAACTTTTTTTATTATGAACATAGAATATATATATATATTAAAGTGTTTCAAATCCCATATTGAAAAAATAACTTTTTTCTTGTGAACATAGACTGTATATATATATATATATATATATATATATATATATATATATATATATATATATATATATATATAGACACACACACACTAAAAGACTTCAAATCTCATATTTAAAAAATAAAACATTCTTCTATTATTTATATAGTGAATTTTTAAAAGGGTTAATAACCAACTAAAAAATATATATATAAAAAAAGGTCTTTGGCTAGGAGAAAAATCACATTTGAAAAAAAAAAAAAAAACAAGAAGTCTTTTTCTGGTTTTGTTGGGTCGCCTGGGTCACGGGTCAACCGTTTGACTATTTTTTTGTTTTTGTCGGTCTTTAACCTTACTCAGATCGATCCAACTACCGGGTCCAGGATCGACCCATCGAGCCATCCGAGTTTAATAACTATGGTTGCACATGTATGGATTGAGAATTTCTTTTAAAAGTTAGGATAATAATTAAAAAAATTGAAAAAATAATAGTCTAGAAAATATTTAGAGTTGATGAAGGACTTTTTAAAATTATTAAATGAACTAGCATAAAATATAATGAAAAGAAAAAAAATATATTAAAGACACATTAAAATTTTAATGAAAACATAACAAATATTAGAAAAATCTCATGATACTAAAAAATTCACTTACAAGATATCCATCACTCATGTAGCCATCACCTTTAAGCAACTCATATGACCCACTAGTAAATTTATTAGAGCTAATATCATAATAATATCAATAACAAAATTTTATTTTAAAAATAATGATTCGTGGGAAAAATAAAAAATAATAAATAAGCAACAAAAAGAGACAATTAAGTAGATGATAATTTAGGCAATGTTTAAGAACATGATGAAATTGTATTTTTTAAAAAATATATTTTTTTTGTTGAAAAATAAAATTTTTATGTTTTTAAATGATTTTGATATATTAATATTAAAAATAATTTTTTAAAAATAAAAATTATTATTTTGATGCATTTAAACAAATAACCACTATAAACTGCAACCACTACAAACCTCTCAACCACCTTTCAAACAACTTATTAGTTCATTATTAATGATCTCTATTTATAACCTTTTCCTTGATCTTGTATTCGTTTTTCTTTTATTAATAAATAAATAAGTAAAAAACAAAACCATGCCAAGCAGGCCAAACAAATAAATAAATAAGTAAAAAATAAGTTGAAACCAAACTCTTGTCAAAGCGCCAATACACCGTACCGGTTTCTTTTTCTTGCCACGCTATGCGGTTCCTTAAAACGCCCGAATTAGGGATTCTTACTGTTTTGACTGATTAATTAATCGCATCTTTCTTCAATTTCTGAGGATTAAAATAATTGGAAATCTGTACGAAGCAATCAAAGTTAGGTCTATGTGGACAGGACTGATGGAACTGAGATGATGTTTGTTTATTTGTGGTTTCAGGGATGCGAGAATGTCATTAAGTTGTTTCTTCGGCGGAGAAGACAATGAGACTGTGTAAATACTAGGACATGAACATGGTGCGATCGAAGAACATGGTGTATCTGACGGGCATGGTTGCTGTAATTTCTGAGTGATTTTTCGCACGTTTTCAGTTTTGATCAAGCTTGAAGGAGTTGCGCATGCCACAAGAGATCAAATATGGTCAAGCTTGTTGGTTGCTGTCAAAGAACCATCTCAACTCAATAACTTAAACTGTTAGGTGATGTTTCAAGATATAATTTATATTATTCTCTAACACACCTCCTCGAGTGAAAGTTCTTTGAGCTTGAAACTTGCACAGACCCATATTACCTTATGCTTATTTTTTATCAAATAAATAGAGATGAAGATATTCAAACTCGTGATCACTTGATCATAAGGCTCTGATACCATATCAAAGAACAATCTTAACTCAAAAATTGGAAGAATAGATCAAATATGGTCATCACGCTTACATCCTTAACTTAATTTCAAACTCATAATTATTTTCTGAGTTCTATATATCACACTGAAGCTTCCAGTCATGGAGGTGAATCTTGCATGAAACGCTAGAAGTTAGTTCAAGAAACATTTAGAGTAGTTAAGTAAGAAGCTACGTAGGCTGGAACAAATTTAAAGAATGGAGGCACTGATCTTGGCAAATAATAATCACAGTAGTATTTTTGTTCGACTAAGATTAGACAGACAGACTGTGCCTAAATTATTTTTCACAACTTACAATCAAAGCTCCAAATAGACTGTGCTTCCTAGTGACACCTCTACCGGAACTTGTGTTTTTAACTTAAATATGGAACTTCAAGAACATACTTAAATAATATCATAGTATAAGACCAGAGACTTAAATTTCATCAACCTTAAGATCAATAAAAAGGCAGAATGCCTAATGCCCCGCTTTGTGCGAGTCCGGCCAGTATCGATAGGTATCCACAGCTTACAAAGGCACGGGGTATCTGTCAATGGAATCGAGCCAAGGATTGTTCCTCGAAGGCTTTCTCACACGCCCCATGGACCTCCAAACCACGCTGTTGCACTTGAACCCAGACCCGAAAGCAATTTGCCAAATCCTGTCTCCTCTCCTCACCCTTTCCTTAGCTTCCAAGTAGGCCAACTCATACCAGACGCTGCTGCTAGAGGTGTTGCCGAACCTGTGCAGTGTCATTCTTGATGCCTCCATGTTCTTCTCGCTCAGTTCAAGATTCCTTTGCAGCTCATCGAGCACCGTCTTGCTGGCTGCATGGACACAGAAGTGCTCGAAGGCAAGCTTGTAGTCTGGAATGTAAGGCTTGGCCGGTGGCGATGATGGGGACCCGTTGCTGTTTCCAGATAAGTGCCTCCAAATCAGTGTGGTAAAGAAGAGGAGCTGCTCTGAGAAGGGTAGCACTAGAGGGCCTAGCGTGGTGATGTTGGTTTTGAGGGCTTCACCTCCTATTTCCACGAGGTCTTTGCTGACTTTCAGCCCCTTGAATTTCTGTTCATCTTCATCTTGGTAAATACACCTAATGATATTGGGTGGCAAAGATAAAAACAGACGAACACCACTAATTAGGAGGAGGGAAGTACATGAATTAGCTATGGCAAGAAACTGGACATCTCTTTCCAGAGAGAGGAAGAAAAGTGGCAAGAGCCATGATTAGTCTTCTTTTCTCACCCGAAGAGAAAATCGGGAAGCTTACCGTGGTATATGATGATTATAGAAAAATAAATGAATTTTCAAATAAATGATTGTGATCAAATTGACTCGTGGCTTTATTTGAAAAATTAAATTAAATTAAATATTTATCCAATGAAATTTAATCAACCCGGTTAAGCTTTCCAGGACATGGTTAATGTAATTAAATTTAGATCTTCTAAAATTATCTAACTTTTTTAAAACCCAACCCAAGTCAGTTTCTAGATTAATCTAGATGGAGTTTAATAATAAAGTTAATATATATATTTTTTCTAATTATTCAAAAAATGGTGCCTATTAACTGCTGACGGATATATATATAATTAAAAACCATGATGGAAAATGCTAATAGCATTTAATATAAAAAAAACTAAATTAGTCCCTAATCTATATATTCATTCTCAACTGACTCCTAAAAACTGATAAGATAAGATGAGTGGTATAAATATTACCCATTAAGTTTCTGTGAACCAATTCCACACCACCTAGTTTATCTGAAAGGCAATTAATTAAGACGGGCCAAACAAGCAAACCTGAAACTACGGTCATCAGCTCCTTTATGGGTCCGGACTAAATGTTCAAGGCGGTACTTGGCATGGCGAAAGTCGCGGCGGCGGTTAGACAAGAGCACGGCGGAGCAACCCATCCTAAAAAAGCAATTAGGAATAAGCATGGAACGGTCTCGGCCTGGATACCAATTGTAGCCCACCATCTCAGTGCTAACCACCACAGCATAATTATTTGGGTTAGCTTGTAACATGTCACGGGCTAAATCCACCGCTATAATCCCAGCACTGCAGCCCATACCACCAAGATTAAAGCTTAAAATGTTGCCCCTCATCTTGTAGTGATTGATGATCATGGCGGAGAGCGACGGCGTGGGGTTAAAGATGCTGCAGTTCACCACGAGGATCCCAACATCTTTGGGGCGGACCCTGGTTTTTTCAAAGAGCTCATCAAGGGCACCAAACATTACTGTTGAGGCTTCAAAACGCCCTTCCTTCATGGTTGCACAATTCTCGTGTGACATTATTGCTTTTGGAATATAGGTCTCGTCTCCCAAGCCTGATGATTTCAGAATTCTATTTTGGAATTCGAGGCTTGCCTCATCAAACTTGCCTGATTTCCTTGCTTGCTCGATGAACTGCTCCCTCGTCACCTACAGTGGGATTTAATTGTCATTATTAGACTTCGTGATATATATATATATATAGGGTTGGATCTATAATATTTGACTCGAAACCATTTGTAAATGCTATAGAAAACCCTTCAAAATAATACTAAATAATTGTTGACGCTCCATATAAACATCAACGATTCCTCTTTTCTCTTTTCTTTTACAAAACTCATTGATTCTGAAATTACAGAACATGGGCAACTTTTTCCCTCTTAATTTTCATCCTAGATATATAAAACAGATTTGACTCAAGAGTCACTTATCATGCCAAATGACTTCATTGAATATCCTAACTAATAATTAATTCCCACAATTTGACATATAATTTCACATCTTGAGAACCTGATTTTTTAAAGGAAAACAGCACCATACTGCACAAGTCAAGTTTCGATGTCACATAATCCATTAGAACTAAAACCTTTACTCGAGAATGACGTGAAAAAAATCCTTTTTAGGACGCTAATAAAGGAGGCAAAAAAGGGTGATAATGAGATAAATAGAAAGAATCAATACCTTGAGATCATCATCAGGACGATAACATGCAAAATCCATGAGATAAATAGACCTTGGGCGTGACATGAAGTGGACAGAAACTGTGAACACAAGAACACCAAAGGAAGCAAGCACGGTGGCAAGATCATAGCGAGCATCTTGCCAAAGCTTCTTCCACAACTCTTCCCTGCTAAGGCTCCCCACCTCAGCACTAAACACCAGGACCAGAACGGGAATGGTAGCCAAGTAGATGGCATGATTGATAAGGTAATGGTAACCCAACTTGACATACTTCAGATTCACCGATTGAAGAAAGTCAGGCAACCTTTTCCTGACCCTCACTGAAAATGTTAGTGAACCAGCGTTGGGCCCTGAAGACTCGACCCCATGCTTCACAATCTCGGTGGACAAGAGATCTCTTTCATTAGCCATTTTTAAGAGTCTTGTAAAGTCTTGATTCTTGATGAGAATGGTTAATGCGTATGTTATGTGTTTTTATACAAGCCTGCATGGGATTGGCATTAATACTGCTAACGCGAGGGGGTCTGCGGTGGGTGAGGAAAGTTAATGCCGACAACAACTTGAGTAAATGTGTAGTTGAAGTACCATCAATTGTCTTAAATTCTTCATTAAATAAAAGTGGGTCAGAATACAAAGTTCAACTAAAAATTTTACTTCGTTTTTTCAGCCATTACCATATAAAGAGGATGACTTCACTCTTTTGCTGCGTTTTCTTGTGATATAACATATACAGAAAGTGGTTGAGGCTTGAGACTGCTCGAGAAGAGTCCCTTGCCAGACTAACATGCACCAGCTGGACCTAGTTCATCCCGTATGATGTCAACTTTTTTGTTTTCTTGAACCACAATGTTAGCTTTTTTACTTTAGCTTCCACAGCTTAGCTTTTTACGTCATTCAGGTTCAGCACAGCCGTCGACATGGCCCAAAACGAGAGCAGCACGGCACATACATACTCCTATATAAAAGATAGAAAAATTAAATCGACAACTTTTAGCCACGTACTTATATAGGTGCTCTGCGTTCCGTCAAGGGCCGGGTCGGTTTTTTTTTTTTAACTACAAATGACGACGTTCAAGTACTGCAAATGTATTTTAAAGAAGAAGAAAAAATCTTGCAAATTGAGTTATAAACTATATTAGATTCAATAAGAATGTTTAATTTATTATATGATAAAAAAAAATGATAATAAATGTACTAAATTTATATATATAAAAAAAAGTGATATCAATGACTTGTAGAAAAAACAACCTTGCCCCAAACCTCATTCATTTTACATTTCAAATCCTTGAGCTTGAATGAGGAGAGAAAAAGTTGTTGATATTTTTTAGAAGAGAGAATGCTTTTGAGTGATTGAATTTCAACCACTAAATACTTTGATTTTAGTTTCTATCTTTTTTTTAAGAGGAATTCAATAAAGATAGTTTTCACCTTTTTTGGTGTCAAAAAAAATAAATCGAAGCTCGATAATTTTTTTTGTTTGACTTTATTTTGAATATTTAGACTGACTAAAATGTATTTCCTTGCTAGAAATGAGGCTATAGAGGTTTACAAGGTAATTGTTTTTTCAAGTTTTGAGTAAAACAATTGTTGAAAACTGATTTATTTTTTTTCATAAACTGAGACCTCATTTTTTTTATCACCAAAGTTATCTCAGATAGCATAAAAAGATGACATATGAACAACTTATCATCTATCAATATAGATTATGTGTTGTCCACAAAAAAATAAAAATAGAACACTAATGGTGGATGCTTTTTAAGAAAAAATAAAAATAAGTAGCGTTAGCCTGGGCTTCTAGACTCAAACACGCTTAGGTTTTCATGTTAGGTTAGATGTGCATGTCTAGTCTATGTGCACCTGTCTTTTCAATTTTTTTTCCTTATTTTTTTATATTTTTTAATTTCATTATTTTTAAATAAAATTATTTTGATGATGTTTAAATAATTATGCTATTATTTTCTAATAATATTAGTAACTTCCATGATAATAATAGGAAGTGATTCCTTAAATATGTATATATTAACCTAATATGCTTAATCTTCTAAATTTGTATGAATTCTTTATATGATTTTTTTAACATTAGTTTTGTATAAATTTTTAATATATCCGCAGCAATATTATCAATTTATTTTTAAAAAATTTTATCATTCAACATTGAGTTGAAGGAGAATTAGATTTCGTGATTTATTTTGGTTTGTTTTTTATGAGATTATCTTTTTATCATAACTCTGGTTATGAGTTTGGTAGGGTAACTCAAGTTATTTTTTTGTGTCCTTTTTTATTTGATTTTTTAATTTCAATCCCATCCATAAAAATTAAGTTTTTCGAGGATTAAGTTTCATATATTTTTTATTTAATTATTATGAGGTTATTCCATATTTATGTCCAGGTTACGGATTTAGTGTGTTAACTCGGGTCAAATTGAGTTATTTTTTTTAATTTTTTTTTTAAATTCATATTTTAACACTAGGTTGATTGAAAATTGAGATTCATAATTATTTTTTTTTGTTGTATCATTCCAGTCTCATGACTTGTTGTAAAAAAATATTTGTTATAAAAAAATATCATATTAATTACTTTTTTAAGTCAAATTATATTATTACTAGCATTCAAGTTACTTTTACACTCGCTAAATTATTCAAATTATATCAGAACAATTCTCATATAATTCAAATTTTTTTCTATTTAAAAAATATTTTTTTAATGTTAATTGTTTTTTAATTCAAATTGACTTGTAATACAGCGCATAGGCTAATAATACACAGTACATCCTAAAGAGAAAAGGAGTTCATGCATGGCATTAATGTCTTCATAGTAAAGTGGTGTTGATGGCACGAGCTGCTGTCTATACCCAAATAAATGCCCCACTAGCCGCCTGGCTGGCTACCTTGCGCGGTCAATGCATCTGATTTTTGGTTTCGAAGAACATGCATTTCTCCAAAAACCAGAGCTCGCCCTCCCATGGCAGCTCATTACTCAGAAAGGACAGGGAGACTTCAGGAGAGGGAAACAACTTGCCACTGATCTCTCGTACATATCTAGCTAAATTAAACTGCCATATTTAAGTGGTCATCAAGGCTGTTTATGCTTTCTTTTCTTTTGGTTGGGCGTTGGAAATGTGTATAAATTAAGACGTTTATGCAACAAACACTAAGAATCATTTCATTTCATGAAATCTAAATTTTCATTTATAGTTAGAAAAGTTGGTTAGGAGAAAATATTTTTTTGGTAAAAAATTAATTTAGTTTGGTTTTTAATAGAATGTTTTCATTTTATTTTGGATGGAAAAAACTTTTCAAAAATTATAAAAAAATAAAATAAAAATCTTATTATTTGTTGATTATATCAAATTCAATCTTTGATATTTTAATTACTATATATTTTATTTTGAATTTTTTTTTATTTCTTCTATTAGAATTTGATTTAATTTTATTTTTACATCAACTTTTATCCTTGTTTTTTTTATTGTTATTTGTTTTTCTTTTATCCTTTTTCTAATTGGGTTTTTTATTTATTAATTTATCATATTTGATCCTTGTTTTTTACTGCTATTTATTTTATTTGAAATAATTTATAAAATTGAAATTTTTTAATTTCATCCCATCCCCTTTCAACTTTTTTACGTTTCATATTTAATCTTTATTTTTTTGATTGTTTTTTTATTTAAAATAATTTATAAAATAAAGTTTTTTTCCTCTTAATTTCATCATCACATAATAGTTAAAATAACTAAGTGAGTTGTAGTTTTTAAACTTGATTGGAGGTTAACTTGGAGCAAGTTTCAAAGTCATGAATCAAATGGGTTGATGGTAACTAATCTAATTATTTTTATTTTTAATAAAATAAAAATAACATAACTTAAAAAAATCATAAAAAAAAAATTAATAAATTTTAACCGAATTTAAAAACAAAGATGGTGTTCTCAAAGTCAAACCATTATGGACCAACCCATTTCATGATTTTCACGTACGTAAAGTTTCCATCATACAAAAACTAGGTAGGAGTAATTTCTTATAACGCAACAACTTGTTTTATTAGGAGATTGAGATACAGTTAGAAGCGTATGGTCCACTTTAGATTAGATCAATCACATTCTTGAATCAAAATGGAGTCAACTTTGCAGCTGCCATGAAATTAAATCCTTGTTAACCGTCGACAACCAAAATATGAAATGTTCATCACGAGCATTGCTACCATTGTCTCAAATAGAGGATGCAATTGTGTTATTCTGAAAGCTTTTATTAAAAAATTACCATTCAAGCACTAACTCTCACGCAATTAATATTCATATATTTATATAAATTTTGAGAAGTGTAACTTAACTGATTATGTTTTAAATTTGCTCTTAAAAGATTACTAGTTGAGTCTCACAAATCTCAAAACCACTGTAAGCTTATATTATCGTTAACTTTAGGACTCGTGTGATTAGTAAATGCGCGTGTAAGTTGGCATTGACACCCACGTTGATCTAATAAAAATATTTATATATTTATAGCTCTAAGAGGTGTAACTTAACTGGTCAGGCTCTAAATTTGCTCTCTAAAGATCACCAATTCGAGTCTCGTAAATCTCAGTGCCACTGGAGATTTACATGGTCGTTAATTTCAAAACCCGTAGGATTAATCGAGGCGCACGCAAGCTGACCCGGACACCTAAATTAATAAAAAATATATATAATCATATATTTATCTTGTCTTATTATGACTTGAATAAATTGTCTAGTTATTAGTTAGGGTTTCTTTATTAGAAATTGTTGGGTGTTGATTTATTAGTTAGGGTTTCTTTATTAGAAATTTCGTCAATGATATTCTTATATATATTCTAATTTTATTTAAAAAACTTATTGCATTAAGTCTATATATCATATTACATCACAGGATGGAATAAACAGTGATTAGCTAGCAAGTATTATGGATATTTTTAGCTAGCAAGTATTATTTCAGTTTTAAGAGACACGAGCTACCTCGGGTATATCCAAAATTATTATTTTTTTCCAATTTGATCCGATACTTATAATCAAGTTGGTAACATATTTTATCTCATTTGCCGAACTCAAATTGTCTTCTTCTGTTTTTTTCTCTTACACTGGGACTTCATGACTGTAATGTTACACTGAATGGGATGTTTGAGGACCTGTCTTGTTTTTTCTCGTATAAATCCACAGAGCTTTTTGTCTTGCCTCGTAATGTCAGCACATGGTGCCTTCCAATCACATCAAGGCCGTTGAGCATCAAGATCTTACTTTTCTATATATCTTGATAATATCAGGATGGTAAAAGTTTCATTTAAAGCAAACTCCCAATATTAATTCTAAGTTATTAGATGCACTATTTGTCTATAAATTTAATTAAAAACCAAAACACCACAATTCGATTCGATTCAGTATAACAATTTTAATTTCTCTTATTGGTTTGAAAACTGGACTAATAACAAAAGTCCGATTTTATTTAATTTAAATACTTTAATTCTTCAAGATTTTTCATCAAAAATAAAATAAATTTTAGAATAGAAAATCTTACATCAAAAAAAAAATTAAATAATCAAACTTAATCCTTCTTCCAAGAAAAAAATTAAAAGCTTGTTTAGAAACATGATTGTAATTGTTTTTCAAATAATTTTTTGTACCAAAACATATATAAATAATATTTTTTTATTTTTTTAAAAAATTATTTTTAACATAGAACATCAAAATTTTTCAAAGCAAGTATTAATGCCCTGGCAGTTGGATCAACGCTACCCCACTTGAACGCTATGTTCACAGCTTTTCATGGCGAGGTTCTGATGGGCACTTGTATCCAACTGAAGCTGTGGACGATATGAGAAAGCATCCGCAATATCTATGTAAGATCCTTGTGAACGGAAGGGATAGTTGACCAGGTAAGATCGAAATCTAGCGCTTTAATTTGATGATGCGTGGATCGTTTTATCGAGAGCAGTTGAATATCCATATCTGATCATTGATGATGAAAGAGCATCTCTTTCAGAATCCGGAAGGTATCTTCTTACCTCATCGTTGATGATATATATCATAAGCAGGCAAAGGCAATGGCAATGGCACCGGCATCCTTTCTGGTGTTATATGTAACTAACTCTCCGGCGCCTACCATGACTTTCCGATGCCATGCCTGCCCGCTCGCTCTCGTGAGTTGGGTGAAAAGCCGTGGCTCTGCACCGGAGTTTGTTTATATATATATAGCAACGGCAAACAGAGAAGATGCACTGTAACTTTGTTCAAACAAATATATGATTATTGCACTCAAGGGCGGAGCCAAAAATGTTTTTATCCTATAGGCTATTAAATAAATATATAAATATGTTTTAAGATTGATTATTAATTCATGTATATAAATTTTTAAAATTAATAGTAAATTTTTAATTTAAATACACTATCTAAAATATTAAAAAATAAATTTAAAAATACATAAAATTAAAGCGAAAATAAAAATAAACTCACTATTAAAGTTATAAGTTGGACTTTGTTAGTTTATAAGATTATTCTCTCACTTCTTCTTTTTTTCCTTGGATTTTTTTTATGTTTTTCCCTTACTTTTTTCTATTTCTCTCTCGCATTTTCTTTTCTTTCTTCTTTTATTCTGCTTCTACTCAGTCGGCAACATATAAAAGAAAGGAGGAGTTAATTTGTTGTATTTTTTAATGCCAAATAACCATTTTACTCTTAATAAGTCATTTTGCTTTTATTTGACAGTTTTTTTTTTTGTTAGCACTACCAAACTTTATTCATCCTTAACTCTTAACTAGATTTTATTTAATATATTTTAAGATCCCTCGTAAAATTTCAAGTCGATCTGATAGTCGGATTGAAAATTACATCCAATAACGTAAAACTGATCAAATTGTGATTTTTCATCAAATTTCTAAATTTCTCCAAAAATTCTGAAATTTTAACCCAAGCTAAAGCATCATATTAGAAGGCTCCACACAAAATTTTAGAATTTTTTGATAACTTAATTGAGAATTATAATTTTTTTTTACATAAAACTAGTTAAAAAATATTGATAAAATCTTGATCTAGGCTAAAGCCCACCCTAGCCTTTGTCATGCCTCCGCCTATGATTGCACTCATCGTCCAATATTTCCATGCAAAACAAACATGTTTGAATGGAAATTTAATATAGAAATTCCAAACTCCTAATTTAAGTTACTACCAGCATATTAGTTCTAAGTATCCCTTTTATCTCTATTTCTGAAAACAAATGTTTTTTTTAATAATAAAAAAAAAACATAATATATATCAGTCTCAACAACTCTAATTAATATCCAGTCTTAATATAGCATTGACCAGGAACATGTAAAAACAATACTTTGATATAGTAAAAATCTCATAATTATAATAATTTTATAATTTTCTTTACAAAACATTTTTATATGTACTCTAGATTCATTAATCAAATATTAAATAAATATTAAATATAAATAAATAAATTATATATGCACAATGAACAAAATTATGACAACTAGTTAATTATGCAAGGCATATACATTATTGGCATGATTATGGGCTTAAAAGGCAAGCAACAGCAGAGAGAGTCTTGCTGAAAAACCACAGTCCAATTCAAAAAACAGGTCCCAATTCAGTCAGAATTGTGGACCTTTTGTTTTATTTTGACATAATGACAATATACAGACCCCAAAAGTTGCAGATCGACTCTGAAGTCTGGCCCCTAATTTCCTAGGACGGTCTCTATGTTACTACAGATGCCTAAATTTGTTACCAGCACCACACCTCATAATAACTTGCAGTCGATTATCTCACTACAGTAACTGTTCCTGTCTCCAAATAAGTCAGCAAGCAGTTAAGGCTTCATTTCTAAATCAAGTAAAGGCACCAGATCCGTTACGAAATTGGGCACCATAGGCAAAAGCAGACTGGGAAGTGATTGAACATTGTATTATATTGTGTTATTGGATCTGTATCTTGCATAAAGAAAAACAAAACTGAGCCAAAAAATAAATAAACAAAAAAATGCAACTCTCACATGCCTTCTAGAAATACCATACTGTTCTAATTTCTAAGCATTAAGCATTAAGAAATTTACACATTCATTTGATGAGGAAAAATGAGAGCTAATTATCTATTTTGCAGTCTATATGGCATTATTTCAGAGGCCAGCACATCGCACTCAGTAAAAATAGCAAAACAAATTCTGCAATATGTAGTCACTACCTCTGTTTCTGACAAGTTTTGATGATCTGATACAAGGCATTCAAAGGGCCAACAGCTTCTGTTCCCCCCCCCCCCCTCATATGTAGAATTGCTGTTGTGTCTTTCAAAATGCAATAATGGTAAGTTTGATTAGTGATCAGCGGCAGTATGCAATTTCCGGATTAAAATGCCTAGATGACAAGAAGAGCTCTCTGCTTGGCATTCATAAGCTATAGCAGAAAAACGAACTCCATCAATAAACATATAATGACTCAGAGTCGAATTAAGTGAACGAAAAAACCTACAAAGGTTTAAATTTATGACCTCAAGATTTTTCACTGTTCCAGCCTGCGAGGCCAAATTCTCCGATATTCATCTCATCATTGTCTGCGAGTAAAGCATCTTCCACACCGACCATCGTGTCCTCACGCCCAAAATGCATACTTATATTTTCGTGTTCAGAACCACTCTCAATCAAAACACTATCCTCCAAGTCCGATAAATCGCCAAATGTTAAAATCTTCTTCTTCTTCTCCCTGTAACCAACAAGACTCAGAAGTTTTTCCTTCCAAACAACCAGAGGGCATTTTTCAATCAGTTCTTGACCTTCATAAGCTTCAGTCAAAAATACGCTAAATCTCTTCCCCCTCTCAGACACATAGAAAATCCCCATATGCTTTAAAAGAAGTCTCATCAACTTCTGTGGCATCACAAATTCCTTCCGAAAATGCGTAAGGTGATCAGTCACCAATCTCTTCTCAAGGGTAAAGCTAAGCAACTCATGCATAATGGCAACAGCCCTCTTATCAAATTCTAACGACCCAGCAGTAAGTCCCTTGGCATCTGCATATGGTGACAAATAAGACCTTTTCTGAAAATGGTCGATTTTCTCTCGATGTCTATACACCTTCTTGTAATTAGAAGGAAATCTCAAAGGAAATGACAATGAAAGCATTCCCGGCTGATGATTACTGCTTTCATTCACCCCTAATACTCTCTTCTCTAACTCTGTGATGGCCCAATCAGGATTCCAAGACACAAGCTCCAAATAACTTACTTCATCAACCAACTTAACAACCTTAAACAGTTCTGGATACCTATGCACCCATTTATCCCTAAAATCAACAGGCAAACCAAAATCTCTCCTAAAATTTGCTATTTTATCCAACCGAAGCCGCCTATCAACCGACATCATTAAACATCTCGTCACATATTCTGCGACTTTGTCTGAATGCTCCTCGATTAATCTTCCCTCTTCTTCTACTAAATCCTCTGCTCCTTTTGTCATTCCGCACCATAGCACTCCCCTTTGATCCTTGTACAATTCAAAAAGCTTTGGCGATTTTCGAAGGAAGTCCGAAATTTTATGGGGTTTAGGCAGATTGATTTTAATCCTGTGCCGTTCAAGGTTCCTTACTGGGATTATCGTCTCTGGCTCCTCATTTAAGATCTCCATCACTGCCTTCACCTTTGATACTATTTTCCATTTCTCAGTCACTATTTCAAGATCCTGCACCCTTTTCGTGGTGCTTCTATCCTGCACTCGCTTACTTGTAGTCATCAATCTATTCTGCAACCAACCCAACAAAGTTTCTCTTTGCCATTTTCTTCTCACAGGCAAATAAGCAAACACCTGCGGCCCATTGGATTTATAGCTCAAAATTGAAGTTCTAACAATTTGCGTAACCATTATTAATGTATAGTGAGTTTCTAAGTTCAGACAAATGTATTGCGACAAGTGAAATAAGAGAAAAGGTCGCAATCTTGCCTTAAGTAAGGTTAAGAGGAACGTGAGAGGTGTGAAAAGGTAAAGAACGTAATTTAATGAAAAAGAGAGAATTGTGTTCCTAAAGTGTTTGTATAAATGTCAATCTGAGAACAGGTTCTTGACTGGAAAAGAAGCCCAAAAAAATTACTGTTGATTTGTTGCAAGAAAAGAGATAACCAGGAGAGACCAAAGACCCAAGTTTCGATCACAAGACCAAAATTATCCTCCACTAAACAAACATTTTTTAAAAACAAAGCCCTCCCATCCCAAATCATGCTACGGCCAATTTTAAAAATAGATCCATGGGCCATGGAGACGATTAGTATTAATTATTTTTTATTTGTTAATTTTAAGAATAAATTTTATAAAATAAAAAATATTTTAAAAATATCCAACACACACTCTTAGATAGCTGAAAATTAGAATTAAACAAATAGGTTTTGAAGTTTCAAGATTTATCCATTAAACCATATTTAAAAACAAATATTTTTTTAACATTATAAAAAATTAGTTTGACCCGCAGCTGCAAATGAATTTATCTTGAAAATATTCCCTTGTACACATTAACGATTGTCTTTGATTTCTACGTCACAACAACACCAGCACAAAAAGTTGACGTTGTTTATAAAGTCAAAATAATTCATTGCAGTACTTTTTTGTTAACTGCAGGGAAGTACTGGGATTTCTGACTAAAACCTTAGTAATTTTAATTTTGTTTTAAAATGAAATAGAAAAAAATTGTAAAAAATCCAATTAATATAAAATTAAAATATTTATTACAAATTTAAATATTTATACATTCAAATATAAAAAAAATTAGAATAGAGGCGGCGTTGAAGGACGAGGAGGAGAAGGTTGGTCGACCCCGAGATCATTGGGCTAATAAGAAAGTGTACATATACCACCTATATGTGATCTCATCTTCATTTCTACTCAATAGAGTTTTTTATAATCTGTAAAGAGTCATTCATATTTATTATTGAGATGGGTCGTATGTTCTTGTACTCCTTGATCTAACAAGACTACAAACTCTAGAGATTGAGTGCTCGAAACTAATTATGAACATCCAATGGTCAAAACACTATAGATTGTCCACAAGTTCTTGATTGTAGTGTTAGAAAGTTTGTACACATGACAATCTTGCCTCCAACTATAAATTTGAATTGATATATGTGTGAGTTGAATAATTGTCCTTGTATCTCTCTTTAACCAACTATTATATATGTCCTGGAAATAAAATAAAAATTTTTTATCAAATTCAAGTAAGTAATAACTTAAGAAAAAAATGGTTGAAAACCAACATACCATAAAGTGTTGAGCTCGACTATCCACGAACTATTGCATTTTTTTTTGGCAATCATCACTCCACACATGCGTTTCCACAAAAAGCTTCATTGGGCTTTACTCGCATCGAAGAATCGCAGTTTGCCAGATAAAAATGTTATCAGTTAAATATCTTTATAAAAACCCAAAAATTAAAAAAATAGATGTAATTAAAAAAAGAATATTACCATTTATTATGCAAGCGAAACAAATGGAACTGAGCAGTTGATGTGCATGGTAATGGAACTGTGAATTTGCTAACTCTGGATCCTCACACCAAGCTGAGACCGTCGCGTGAAATGCATGGACTTCATGTGTTAAATGTAGTCCACTCATATAGTCTATGAGATGTATGGCGACCTGAAATCCTGTCAAACTACCATGTCATTCCAACCTGGTAAATTGCTTTCTTTCATATATATTTTGGATTTCTTTTGCACCTCGTAAGAAAAATCATGCAACTTATATGGTACAAACGAATTATCTATAAGTAAATGACAAATAAAATTTTAATATTTAAAATAAAAAAAATTATCCTAATTTTGATGCTACCTTTTTGCAACGTGATTCTTCCAAGCCCTCCTTATAATATTATCATTAGCTCTACCCCACTCAAATTATTCCATTGCAGTAAAAATTTATATAAAAAAATTCAATAATTTCAATAGAGTAAATGGATTAACATAATTAAAAAAATTTAAGTTAGCACTAACGACTAACATTAAACCTTGAAAACCACACATCGACTTGCAGTTTCCATTTAGGTTTTTAAATTTCTGTTTGGAAACTTAGCTTCATTGAAACAATAAAATTTTCATTGATGATTTAAATGCTGATGTTATTGTTCAGGAAGTCTTAATGTTTGTAAACCTAAAATTGGATAATTTTAAATATTACTTTTTAAAAAAATTATTAAACATGTCGTTGTGAAAGCATAACAAACTTACATTGAAAAGTTATCCTTCCACTGCGCCTGTACTTGTGGGTAAATGGATCACATCATCACACTATGAAAGGACCTCCCTCTACGTTGCGGCATCACACTCGAGGAGGCAATGTCGTGGTGAGTTGATGCATGTGCCTCGGGTACCTCTGCTTAATCGGCACCTAATGATTCGTGGTTTTCATTATCACTGCTAGAAAAACTAGCCATGATCTTGTCCTCATGACGTGGGATTGATTTTCCCCTAAGCATCTACACAGATTTACAGAAAAAAAAAATAAACAAATTTTATGTTTTAAAAAAGATTCGACAACACCTCCTCTATATGGGAAGCTACCTAAAATTTTTAATCTTGCAAATAGACAACATATATGCCACAAACCAGTTGATGTTATTCAATTCCAACCAACAATTTTGAATAATTCAAATCAGAACATAAATGCTGACAACTCGAGTTTTGTGGTGACTATATTTTGTTGTGGGAGATTGGATTGTGTTGGGATTGAGGGGAGGGGGTGGTTGTTTGTTGCAGTAAAAAATGCACAAAGAAGAAGTAGAAATGAGGAAAGGGGAGAGAAGGATCGAGCGCCAAGTCATAATTTAAATATTATTAATGGATTGACCGGCGATATTATTTTAATGATAACTCCGTCGATAATTTTATCGGTAAAAATATCACTTCACCATATGATTTGCCTTCTTGAATCCCGTTGTATTACCGTACGTAATGTCGTCAGTGTATACTGGCAGAAGTTTTATGTTGGTATATTCACGAATGAATTTTATCATCAAGTTAATTCTATCAGTTATGTCCTCTGTAAAACCTACATGTCATCGTATTGTTTGGCTTTTTTATTTTATTTTTTGCACTTCAATCCCTCGGTATGCAATGTGAGAATGTTCTTGTCATTGTTTACCAATGGATTTAACAATGAAAAATTCGATCAATAAATATCACCGTAATATAACAATGAAAGATTTCTGTTGGTGTTTTCATTTGTATTTGCTAATTTTTTAATAATGAAAAGAACTAATAAGAGCATTTCTAACATAACAACTATATGAACAGGCAAGAATATTAATTTTCATAATAGCCTTTTATCTGTTAATTTTGGATCTTTAAAGTGATATGTATATAGGATGCCAAAATCTTTTTTTATCAAAATAAAGAGTCATTCCTGTATGTTTTTTTAGAAAAGCCATAGAATGGATTAAAGATTTCAAAGGTTTTTCTATTTAAACTTTCCCTTTCTCTTTCTTCATTCCATGTAAAAACACAAAATGAAATGTTAAATTATTTTTTTTATTTGAATACCACATGTAAAAAAAAAAAAAAAAAAAAAAAACCTAAATTACACTATTCAAAATTAATGCTATATTGATAATTTAACTCTTTTAACCAGGTTTTTTTCATTAGAGATGCCCAAATGTACTAATTAATTTGAAAGGCTTGCGTCACTAACTCAAATCCTTATCCGTCACCAATCAGTCATTCAATCATCTCCGTACGTTTCGAACGGTTGTTTTTTTTAATTGGTGACAGCACATGACCAGCAGAATACTATTTGCAACTTTGCGTATGCAATGATGCAAGAGAGTTAGGGTTCATACAGTCCTCCGTCTTATGCAGAATTTCCGGGCAACTATCATCGACTGCTGACGTTGAAGATAATTTCGGATTTGAAGGAAGAACTTAATTTTAATCTTGCATGCCTGTCTTAAATGGAGAAAACATGTTTTGGCCATGCAATAAATCATTGTACACTGAACCAACAACCAAAAGAAACGTTGTCCGGACCCATTATTTAAACGAGGAGGAGAGGGCGGGCGCCAGATCAGGTTAAGTGTCCAAGTTGGGAAACGCGTTCGTTGATCAGTGCCACACTGTGTTCTAGAAATCCAGGATTTTTCACCATTTTCAATTCTAATCAAATTCCTCCACTGTCGTTTTCACTTACTATTACTCTACATATATGTTTTTCTTTTCTTTTCTTGCTTCCAGTAAAGTCAAACAGGTACGATTGTTTGCTCCTTAGTAAGTTGAGGTGAGATCGTCAGGTGAAATCTCCCACGTAATCTGATGAGCTCTGATGATGCAAGAACTAAGCAGCTCCTGTCATTTAAAAAAACATACGAGAGACATAACGTTTAAGATTTTTATGAATTTGAAAGAGTTTCATGGTAAAGTTTAGAACTAATGATGATTTTTAAAATATAAACATAAGATCCTCCCAGTAATTTAGGTGGAGTTTGAACTTAGAGATGTAGTGGCATCGTCTCTTATATATACTGATATTTAAAATGACAGAGAGTATAAATGGAGCTTGGATCTGTTTCCAATATCAAACGAGCTGTTTACTTGCAAATTGCTGCACTCTTTAATTACAAGTTAGAGAAATGGTGGCCCCGCTGCTGTACCAAGAAAAAGACAGGCCCTTCAGCGGGGGCACCACCGAAGCTTCCCTTCTTGTCCACTACATGACAAAAACCCGCCATGAAATTAATTACAATATCGACGGCATTTCCGATTTTTTAAATAGTATAAATATAATTTGTTTATATACATCTTAATGATATAGAGTTATTTAAAAGAATGAATTGATTTTTCTCCTTCCAGCAGCTCGTTTGGTGCTGCTTTTGATTTTTATTTTATTTTTCCTTTCAAGATTAGAGTTTTCGTTTCTTTTTTCTTCCAAGGATGTAATCAATTTTTTTATGGTATGAAGACGATTTAATTTGTTTTTTTAATATTTTTTTAAAATGATTTTGTTTTTTATATTTAAAATGGAAGCAATAACGTGAAACTCATTATTAAAAGCACTAGTATGGATGCTTCAATACGTTAAAAGAAACTTCAATCCACTATAGCCCCCCGTACCTCAAAAGCAGAAACAAAACGAGTATTCACCTACTCTATAGAAAAATATATGAAAATTACAACTTCGCTTGCACTAAAACTCGTTTGAAATGTCTTCGATCCAAATCAATGTCGTATAGGCTAAATATATATTAACACGAGTAATTATTATTATTATTATTATTATTAAGCTTGCAATCGATGTTTTATAATTAGTGATTCAAATTCATAATTATAATTCTTTCATTAAATATGGTAAAATCTATATTTTATGATTTGAAATTCTATGTTTATAATATAATTTCATAATAATATCCATTTCATTAAATATGATGTTTTCTCCTCGTAATTATATATAACATAAGCTAATTAAGAGCATGGTTTATACTAATGAATGGGTTTCGAAGCCATCACGGAAAGAGAGGTCCACCACCTAACCCCACTCTGCTCCTCTCATCCCAATTTGCATGCACATGTAATTATCACAAGTTCAACAAAATACTATCAAACACCTGACCTGTGGCTGAATGCTCCCGCGTCGTAGCTTCGTTTATGGCCCTACCGCGTCCCAAGTGTCCGCGCTCCCTCGCACTCTCCCCCTCTGACTCCCTCAGTCCGATCAACACGGTTAGAATTTAGAAGACCTCCCACTTTCAAACCCCATCCCGCACTATATATTCCTTCAGCTCGAGCCGCCATTTTCATTATCCCCCACCACCACAATTCTCACAATCCCACCAAAAACAAGAAAACGAAACTGGTCCCGGTTTTAAAGTTTTTGGATCAAGTTAATTGCTTGGTGTAGTGTTTAGAGTGATTGTGCTGAAACAATGGAGAGACCTGGAACGCCATCCTCGTCAGTGTCATCTGAGCAACAGTCTGATAGAGCTCATGAGCCCAAGTACAAGGGTGTTCGAAAGAGAAAATGGGGTAAGTGGGTGTCTGAAATTAGGCTGCCCAATAGCCGGGAGAGAATTTGGTTAGGATCCTATGACACGCCCGAAAAGGCGGCGCGTGCATTTGACGCTGCCCTGTACTGCCTACGTGGTAGTGGCGCCCAGTTCAATTTCCCTGACAATCCACCGGACATTGCCGGCGGGCGGTCACTTACCCCGCAAGAGGTGCAAGAAGTTGCTGCCAGGTTTGCTAATGAAGAGCCAGCATCGTCCACTGCTATGGGAGGTGAATCATCGTCACGTGTGGAGAATTACACATCATCATCGTCTGACTGTGGGGCTGGACAAATGGATAGTGATACTATAGACTGGTCGTTTTTGAATTTGTTGGATTCTAATGAGGGTGCATCCGATTTCGGACTCTATCATGGGCTGGACCATATGGGTGGTGATTATTATCCCCCTTCTACTCCGCCGCCGCCACCTGATTATAACGGGGATGATAACAATGGAGACGAAACTTACTCTCACCCGTCATTTCTTTGGAACTTCTGAAGGGATTGATTCAAATTTTGTGAAGAACAATGCTAGCTACTGGAAGACGTCAGGAATTCAGGCGAATTTTAGCTGCCGGGTCACTGATGCTGCTTAATTCACATAAATGTTGCTCTGGTTTTTCCAAGTCCAGGAAGAAGTTCTGGGACGAGAGAGGGACGTGGCCCAGTTTTTTGGTGCCATCTTCCAGTAGATAGGAAAAACCAATTTGTTTTCACCCTTTGAAACAAATAATGGTGTACATTTATTGTAGGAAGCCATTCTTTTACGAGGTTTCTTTTCTATGATTTTTTGTCCCAATTAAACAGTCCAAATTAATAAACATGAAATGCAACTTGTTTTTTCTCTACTATTGCCTAACAGCACTCTCAATCGCGAGTACATCTCCGCTATATATATATATAATTTACTTGTGAATCGTGATCAAATCAATCTTTTCTCTTAAGGACGTGGCTGTCATATCGATTGGAGCAGGTACATCCGGGTTGTTTTTAGCATTACTTTCAAAATAAAAATAAAATCATACCTCTTCACCTATCAAAGCAATCCATCACACATTCAAGTAAAACTCTTTACTAGTAATCTTTGTGAAAATATATTTTTTTATAACAATCAATTGATTTATTAATAAAATAATTATTCAGATAATAACTGGAAAAAAATTAATAAATTGAAAAAAAAATAAAAACAAGTCCAATCATAATATATTAGTAACATCGTAATCTAAAATTTATTCTTTATGTGCTCCCTGATGTGTCTACTCTTTACTAGTAATAAATAAAGTCAGTTTTTGTATATAAAAAATCAGACTTGCTAATCTTTATCCAACAAGACAAACAACAAAAAATAAATCAAGTCAAAAAATGTATTTCAATCCAATATTTTAACATTAAAAACAACTTAATTACGGGCGATAAGACTTGGTCAAAACTTCTACTACATCTTTCCAATTGTAAGATAAAATCACGCTACAACAAGAAGAATTTTATGCATAAAGGATTCTAAATCGGCAGCCAAATAATCTTGAAGGAGTGCTATTCCATATGCTAAATTACCTTTATTTAATTAATAATAAATACTCATGACCATGACTTAATTATTCTTTTGGTCAAACCAGAGCTCAACTAAATAAACTACTGTGCCTAATTAAGCACGGCCACGGATGTGTGCGAGAAACTACGTGGACGTGCAGAGGAGAATTGGTGGTCAGAAACCGGCCATGGCGAAGGTGGAAACAAGCTATGGACGTCAATGGCTTTTTGGAACACAGATAATATAAAACTTGGAAGACAACTTGCATTTATATCACGTGGCAAAAATGCTCTAGAATGCTTAGATTTTCTTTACACCAGCCATCTATTTTTTACAGGTGACGTGGTGGACCAAACCCACTTTTCTTAGGATATTCAACTCGCTTCTTTTTTTTTTTAATTTTTTTAATTTTTTTATACATAGTTGAGAGGAGCAGCGCTTTCTTGCCGAATCTTGCCCTTATTATTATTATATATGTTGCATGTCGAATGTCACCGAAATGTGATGATTTATAATTGGTGCTCCACTCTTTGACGACCTTGGCTAATAAATTAAATAACTTCATAAGATTGAGACCCTCACTTTAGCATAGGTAGATTATTAAATAAGAGATTAAAGAACGCTGCCAATATTTTATGTGCTCTTATGTTGCGCTGTCGTAAATTATATACGAGTCTATTTTGATTATTTGCTCTACTTTCGAGTCAATGTAAAAAATCAATGCTTTTTATTTTTATTTTTTAATTTTATATTTCAATAATGATTTCATTAGGAACTTACTTTTGTATTTTTATTTTTTATTTTTCCAAGGGGGTCCTCTTTTCATCACTTGAACAAATAATCCAAATACATCAAAAAACCTCTCAATCCAGGATTCGATGCCGTGCACAACACTATGTTATTGGTATTTTTGTTAAATAGCTCTTAACATTTTTTTTCTTTATTTTATTTAAAATTTTAAATAAAATTACCTTTAAATGAGTTTATGAAAATGATATTTAAAGAATTATCTAATTATGTTATAGTTTTTAAAAAGACTAGAGCTTTCTTTGGTAATATTAACAATTAATTTATGTATTATCAATTAATGAATAATTGATCAGAAATTATATATATATATATATATATATATATATATATATATATATATATATTACCCCTTCTTTCTTTTCGTTCAATTAACCAAATTTCGATATACATACTCAAGAGAGATTTAAAACGTAATTATTAGATTTATTTATAGATTATTCCGTATAAACATTAATTCAAATAAAAATAAAAATCTAGCATAATCCATAGAAAAGTGAAAAAGAGTGAGGAACCGTAAGAGTGGATGATTGGGCCTGGAAAGCGATGCCATGCCCTACAAGGGCTTGTATGGCGCCCGGGCCTAGCTCTTGAAAACAAAGCGCTGTAGATGAGGTGGCATCCAAGCTACCAAACACAGCGTTGTTTGAGATGTCACTGTCCGCCCCTCAATAGCCTAAAACCTCTAATTTTAGTCAATTTTAAGTTAAAAGCACATCCAAAGCTTCCTCGTAGCATCCAAAAATATATTTAAAGCTAGAAAATAATCTTTAACACGTGAGAAATAAATGAAAAAAATAAAAACAAAAACAAATAACTAAATTGTGATATGAACGTCACAAATTAAAGGTTTTGGCCGCTAGTAGCGGTGATGAGCCTCTTTCAAGAATAAAATAAAATTATAAGGGCCAATTAAAAAAATTAACCTCCATCGAATTAAAGGTCTTGGGCCTCTTGGCCACTGGTTTTAGAGTGGGATTGGAAGGGATGGCCTTGGATTGACTTGTACCACGGGAAATGTTATTGACTTGATTACAGCTTGATTAATATTATAGTTTAGAAATAAATTGGAATAATAGTTTTTATTTTTAAAATTTATTTTTAAATATCAATAAATCAAAACGATCTGAAAATATAAAAAAATTAATTTAAAATAAAAATATCATTTAAAAAAAAAATACAAAAACAAATAAGTATTCAAAACGAATGGCACAAGAGAGAGAGGTTTTAAGGCTGGTACTGCCAACTTTTATTTAGAAATAACTAAGTAGGTGGCTCACAGTATACTTTGGGTCTATTATCCTTTTCATCGCAAAAAAAATTATTGAGATGATGCAACTTTTTAAAAAAAAAAAAAATTGAGATTATGATTATTGATTCAAGATCTAAAAATATTAAAAAAAAAAAAGATCGAGTCAAATTTGGTGAGACTACTGAATTCATGACTCGAGACATGATACTGGGATAACTTAATAAAAAAAAAAAGGTAAATGAACAAAGAAAACCAATTTTCAAAAAACATATTAAAAAAATTCCTTCAAGAAATGTCACAAATTAAATGTCAAGAATCCAACCAATAAATTTAATTTAATAGAGAACTAAAATAGGGCCAACTATTTTTTTTAATCAGAGAAAAGATATCAAGATGAAGCAAACTTTGTAAACCTAGGTTAAACTCTCAAACCTGTAATCCATTAAATTCTTGACTTGAGCTCAACACCTAAAAAATTAAATGTTGGAGGATGAAATCAATTAATTCAATTCAATTTTTAAAAAAAAAATCCACTAGAATAGCTAAATTTAACAAAGACCATAAAAAAAAAAACTAAAAACAAGGCGACCTATGCTATTTTAAAATTGACTAAAAATATTTCATAAAAAGCGGATAAAAAATAACAAGAAGGGAAAGGATGAGGAAAAAAGCAAAAAAAAAAACCCATGGAAACTCAAGTCTTTATCAACTTCATAAACCAGAGTCAATCTTTTAAACATGTATAGTGTTAAATTTTAGACCCAAACTCAATTAAAAAGCTAAACACTCGTTCAATTAAATGCTGGAGAATGAAATAATAAAAAATCTAAAACAATCATGTAATGTCAAAAAAAATAAAAAAATAATAGTAAAGAGAACAACAATGAAATTGAAAAAACCCTTTAACTTCATAAATTATTTTAAATTTGAAAAATTATAAAGAAGAGAATAAGGATGAAATCTTAAGTATAACAAACCTTAGGGCTTGATTTGATTTTTTTTAAGCCAACACGAAAATTAAGTAGGGGAGAGGGGAAAAAAAAAGCTACACGCGTCACTCCAACCACCATCGAGCTAGATGCACCGCTTATTCATGGAGGGGACGCTCGGATGCTTGACCATCTTGCACCTAGGATAACCTCGTATAAAGAAAGGTGGAAAAAATGGCAATGCTCAACGCTTAAGGGTAAATAATTTAATGATAGAGGATAAAACCGAATAAAAATTTAATTTTAAAAAATCGAGTCAATTCATGTTAACTCAACTAACTTACAACCTGAGATATGAAATAGGAATAACGCCACAAAAAGAAAAGTTGAACAAATCATAAAGTTCAAAGTCCAATAAATTAATGTCAAATAATAAAAATGAAAACATAAAACAAATTCTAAAAAGGATTTTTTTAAAAAACTCATACCAGGTAAATCAATGAAATTGATAAACCGAGTCATGAGAATGAGATTGCCTTGTAAAAGGCAAACACGAAAAAATTACAAAGTAAAATTCTCAATTATATAAAAAAAAATAATAAACAACGAGGACTAACCCTTGCACAAAAAATAATTGAAAGAAACTAATTAGGGATTAAATTCAAAACAAAATAAATGAAGAAAAGGATAGGAAAAGAGTAATGAGAAAAATGAGGACCAAAATTTGAAAAAAAAATGAATTAAAATTCTAAAGGACAAAATCAAAAAAATAAAATAAATGCAAATGATAAAAAATAGTAATCAAAAGAATAATAACTAGATTGGATACAAAAAAATTAATTAAATTAAATGTGGTGAGGGATAAAATTGAAAAAAAAATAAACTTCAAGAAGCATTAAAATCATAGTGAATAAAAATCAAAAGAATAAAGATCAAACTAAAAATAAATACAAAACGGAGGACACAACTAAATTTTTAAAGGCCTTGCACAAATTCAAAAGCCTAGGAGAGAAAAACAAATAGCATGAGAAAAAAACACATCGTTGTCAACCCGCCCTGCAAAACTCACCACCTCAACAGCTATGCAACAACCACGCGCACTGGATGAGGCGGCGATCTAGTTTTTTTTTGCCATTGTAATTGTCTTCACGCGCCTTCAGAGTAGCGCAGAGGACTCTGACACGCGTACACGTCAATATATTTTACTGATTTATTAATATTTTAATAAAGCAAATTATAAAAAAGGGCCTAAAGGCATATTATTATTATAAAACAACCATGGCGCAAAGACAAAAATGCAGGCCAAAGTCATTCTTAAAATTTGAAAAGTCAAAGGTTAAATATGTAATTTTATTTTATAAAACAATGTAAAGACAAATAAAATCCTCTCTGTAGGGATATTTTTCTAAGTAGACAAGGGTATAACTATTATTTTACTATACAGAGAGAAAGAAAAAGACAAAAAACACCCTAAATGAAAGATCATTTTTTTTCTAGATTTCAAAGGCGAAAAAGCATTGTAAGTGTGCATTTTCAAAGTTGAACAATCAAACTGTTTTTTTATCAATTTCATAAATGACATTTAAATCTCTCTAAAAAGATAATTTCACTTTTAATATCATTGCACTATTTAAATCCATAAGAAAAGGCCAATACCTTTTAGTTAGTTTTTTTTTTTTTGTAATGTTTTCTACTTCTTTCGAGGCACACAATCAGGCCCTAAGCTCCAACAAGCTCACAGATAATATTTACATGATAAATATATATTTTCAAAAAGTAAAAACAAACCAGCCAGAGGTTATTATAATATTATCTCTCCATGTTTTCAAAGAATGAAGCCCACGATGATCTTGCAGTCTTGTCTTAAATTAAAATGGATTAATCATTAGCAACAACAAGTCTCAATCAACCGTGAGAATATTTCAGGTACAAGTATTCACATCACCATTGATGTGAACTATCTTCCACCTCTCCAAGCTCTTTCTTCTTTTCTCCGACAAACACGTTTATGGCACTATTGCTACCGTGATGCTTTCTTTCTTTTCCCGTTTTCACATTAATTTTCTTAATATATTCTTAAGTGGATATTATATTATCAAAAGAAAAAATAAATATATAGGTTTTTTCTAATATTAATAGTATTTTTTATTTTTCTAATATCAGTAGCTTGAAGAAATAAAGTGAGTTGAGCATGCAGAAGAAGGGTCTCCAAGAGGAGAACAAAATAAATTATATATCCTAGTAGAAAGCAAATGATAGATATACATGTAAATATTTTATTTTCATTGTTATTTTTATTTTAAATATATTTTTTTATCTATCTTGGAGATGAAATTAGGTTCACTAAGTACATGTGATTTTTATTTTTATAAATATATCATATATACAAACACAATAAATCCATGTAAAATTTAAAGATAAATTATTATAATCTATTTAAGATATTATAAAATTATAGAGACAATAAAAAAGATTAGTTACTATTTATAAAAAAAAATTAAATTCGAACAATTAAAAAAAGAAATGAGAGAGAGAGAGGATATTGATAAATTTTTTTAAAAAAAACAACATTAAAAAAAAGAGAGGAAAAATTGAAGCACACCTGGTTTTGTTATATATTTAGTCATCCACGTACTCAATCTTGTTTTGTTTCAATTCCATAAAATGACAGCCATTTTATCCCATTTTGCAGCTGCAAGATGAAGCCAACATAACACCATGTTGCAATTCATTCTTGCATAGTGTTTGTTTAAGAAGTTGTATCTGTATTTTGTTTAAAACGTAAATGTAACTTGTTTGATAAAGTAAAAACTATAGTTTATTATTCATGGGTTTTACAGTATTTTTGTGTTCCAAACATAAAAAAAGAAAAGCAAGAAAATATTATTTCTTCGACACTGTTAAGAAAATTAATTAGCATGAACAGTGTTTGAGTGAATAGTGTAGCATGCTATGCTATTTATGAATGAATTAATTAGCATGCTACATTGTTCTGGTTGGACCGGTTTCGACCAGATTGGGTCCAGTAAAGCTTAAAATGTAGTAAAGCAAGCCTGACTTAGTAAAATAAAAAATAAAATTATTTTTTTATTTTTTAATTGTGTTTTATTCAAAAAAAACTAGTGTTTAATATTATTTAATGACACTACATAAATTAGATAGAGATTGTTTGATGATGTAACATTTGCAAAATTTAATCGCAATCTTAATTTTGTTCTTGATTATATTTTACTTGATGTTGTTGCGCGCTTAAAAAACCAAAAAAACTATAGTTCTTGTCGGATGTATTTCATACGTGATGGAATTCTAGATAGTTTAATGGAACAATGAAAATTATTTTATATAAAGTATTATTTATTTCATGATGTAATAACAATAGTTAAATTTACAATATTTAAACTAAAAACCATCAATATTAATATATATATTTTTAAAATTATTTTATAACCTCAATTTTAAAAGCATTATTAACCAAATACATTAAATTATTTTTTGTTTAACCTCAATTTCAACCATAATTTTAATCAAACATAAATAAATATCAAATTAACCTTAACCAAAAATATTTTTTATAAAATAATTTTTTTAAAACTACAACCATAATATCAAACACATTTAAAATCTCGTAGAAAAAGAAGAAAAGGTTACCAAAACCCCTTTCAAGCTATCAAATTTGGCTTGATTTGCCGCACCATGTGTGCTATCTTGATCCACTGTTCATAGCTGAAAAACACGTTGCTCACACATGGAGAAGGAAACAAAACAGCAGCAAAACGACGCTGCCCGCCGAAAAAACGACCACCACAACGTTTTGTTTTTTTAAGCTGCAACAGCACTGCCTATTTATCTGTTTTACGGCTGCCAAACCAAGCCAAAACACTCATACTTTTTACAGCATATTTGAAGGACAGACATCATTTTGTAATAGAAAAGGTCGATCAAGGATTTTTTTTAATACTCTAGGGACCTAATTTGTAATAGAAAAAATTGTAGACATTATAGAGATTTGAGTTATAGGTTGCCTAATTTCAGAATTACCCTAAGAACGAAAAATCTCAAAGGCTTGCGTGAACAGCAGGATTCGAACCTGCGCGGGCAGAGCCCACATGATTTCCAGTCATGCCCGATAACCACTCCGGCATGTCCACCCTATGAGGAAACGTCTTTAAATATAATATATTAATTTAAGCATTTAAATTTGAACGCTTATGTATTTGTAAACACAGCCAAATAGACAATTGAAAGATGGAAATTGCTTGCTATAGCTTCCTTAAATGAAGTCCATAGCAAGCATGCTTCAAAAAATCTTAGCTAAGAATATTTTTGTTTTCTGATACCTCTGCTCTCAGAGGTATAAAAGACAATTTTCATGGGGAGATTAAAGTGATCTTATCTGCAATGAAGATTTTCAGTCACAAATGTCGGAGTGATAGTTTCCTTCTAGCCAGTTTGATATAAATGTAAGCTTTCAATACTTGATGATAGATTCCAATAAAGCATTTCTTCAGCGAAATTTGTAGGAATTGGAAATGCTTGCCATCTGCCTTCAGATCTCTAATACAAAGGGAGATTTTCTCTCAGGTTCTTATGACTGCTGCGTTAATATCACCTTGACATCAGAATATGCAGCAAGAACTTCGAATTAAACAATCACGAAATCTTGATATAGTTTCATAGCATCAAAATTAGATGACAAGTCATCATTAAGTGCCTTTACTTCAACAACTTGCCATTTAAAGTCACAAATTGTACATTGATGTTACATTATTCATTGTAGCATGCTAGCAATACCTGCTAACACCACAGAATAACATACAAGGAATTTGGAGGCCACCTGGCAGCTTTTCCTTGGAATCATCTCATCTATTTTGACAAAAAAAAAAAAAGGGCTTCTACTTTGAGATTCTAGTCAAACAATCAAGACAGCAGGAGGGAAACCATATCATTGGCAGAATCTGGTCCATCATTATTTACACTTGGTATTATGTTTTCAGGAGACACAAACTTCACAAACTCTCTGAGTTCTGTAAAACTGCAATGCTCACTGTATGGTACTTCGTATCTGGTAAACACACAAGCAAAAATTTCACATTAGTTCAATTCTGAAAGCGAAGTATGATGCATGTCAAATTATGTCTATCCTTGCCACGAGGCATATGCAAAAATGCTCATATTGCATTGCATTGGTAACAGAAGCAATTTCAGGGTATAGCTCAATGCCAACATCATTGGAGCAGTTGATATATTCCTCAGCCAAAATGATGTGACAAGGTTTTCACATGCATTTTACAGTTTATATAACTCATTAAGCTATATAGTTCGCCAGTAACAATACATGGCAGGTGGCAACTAAACTCAAATGTAAAATGCACAAGTACCTTGCAAGCTGGCATCAAAGATCTTTCACTTCAAATATTTCCTTCAAATATTTTTCATGAATGAACAGGTAAGGTTTTTGAAGCCAAACACCTGAGCAAAATTTTGCATCTTCTATTATGATCCATGAACCACAGAATTCAATTCTCACTCCAGACATGAATCATTCCCTTTTTAAAGAAGATGAAAAGTGCATCACATGAATTTAAATAATCAGGGATTTGCAGGTTTCATGCTGGGTTGTATTAAATGTATTTTGTTTTCCAGAAATTTTAAACTGGGTATAAATAAATGGTGGTCATGTTGAAAACTAAAACAATTTGTAGTTGGAGAAAAACAGAATAAGCACTCCTTCGGCTATTAAAACATTTTCTAATTATTACTCGAAAGTCAATGGAAAGTCATCTTCGGATATACCTTATAATAGTTCCCTGCTGACACCTTCTCCCTGGAGATTTCTTCTTCCCTTTACCAAATGTCCAGCCAGTGGGGGAGAAAGCAACTATGAGAGTGAATCGACCCTGATTCATATGAATGTATAAACTCAAAAGATCATACAAAAGCTAGTGGCACAGGCCATGATATTGCCATGCTAGCTCAATAACATAAGCAGCAACTAGCTAAACTAATTAGTGATGATAATCATGACCAAAAGTACTTGGATATGAAAGATGTGTCTACAAATTTCCTGGATAATTAGTTACTCGCAAAAATAAGATAGAAAATGGAAAGTTGATGTCAAAATCAAGCATGTCAATAAATTTCAAGCTCATACACACACAAATGGGCGCTCCTGCACAGTACCCCATGTTAGTACGGCCTAAGTGCTCATCAATAGAGAGCAAATAAGATGGAATACTTGTGCAAAATCATGTCACTTGGAAATCACAATCACCTAGTCATACAGAGCACATTGAGGCACTCATTCAGGCAACTTTCCTCTTTGTGCATCTTATAAATTCACTTAATACTTTTCATGCCCTGTATAAATTAACTCAATCGTTGTAAAGCATGACATGCCCCCTCCCTACACATTCACACACACAACTATTTATGAAAAAAATATACCACAATCTTTGGTCACTCACTGCATATTGACTTGATAAATGTTTCAATCTTTTGAAGCTTGCAAGCGTCCACATAGGCACAACATGAATGTGGCTTTCTTGTTCATTTAATGTAATCCACCTCATATCTTCTTCAGGGAACCCCAAGCATTCTAAAAGACGGAATTTTGCCATGTTGACATAAACCTTCTTATGGAGCACACGAGCAACCTCCAAAAACAACCTTTCCTTTCCTTTTCAAAAAATTAAAAAGAAAATATTGCACCGAGTGAGAATAGTGTCTCGTTCAAACCATAAAGAGAAAATGAGACAGAGTGTGCGTGAGAGGGATGAAGACAAACTCAAGGATAGAGGGAGAGTAACAGAATCTACCAATTGTATAGCTTCCGATCAAAAAAAGTGTTTTGGGGTTGAAAGCTTCAGCTTGAATGGCCTCAATGACAAATTGTATTACAGCCTCCTGCTTCGGAAAGTCATACTGCAAATAAAAATTTTCAATGAGAAAATTTACCATGTGAGCTGATTCTTCTCAGAGGAAAAACTGGGAAGATGACTGATGCAGGAGCAATTATTGCTTGGATTTAGCCTTTTATGATTCCTATTTTATACTATTTAAGTTAGTAGCACATGTTTGCAATTAAGTTTTTATTAGAAGTGAAGTTTCAATTCAGATAACTTGGGTATTTTCTAGAATGGGTTTAGACCTGCCCTACACGAACCAAAGGCCCAAAGCTAGAAAACCAGAGATAACATCATTACCAAACATGGACTTACCTGGGCATTACAATATGTAGTATCAAGGATGAGAGTATGGATAGAAGACATTTGCAAAACAGGCATTGTAACCATCTTCTCAGAAAAACGAAAATCTCCCGTGTGTAGCACAGCCTGGCATTTACAATTTCGGTATTAAAATAAGAAATGTTAGGTAAAAACTATAATATAACAGGTGTCTTAAAGTTCTAAGTGGACACACCTTACCATTGGGAGGTTCGAAGAGAATTATAATGGAGCCTGGACAGTGGTTTGCATCCAAGCATGTCACATCAACACCAGCAATACAGATCTTTTGGTTGAGAGGTAAAACATGTATACTATCCCAAGGGATCCCAATCTTTAAATTTACAAGCTTTGCTGTGATCAAGGAGCAGTAAATCTTCCCATGACAGAAAGACCTTGTTAATCCTTGATAATCTGCAAAGACATTGAACATAGTTTCTTGAGAATTTTCAAGCTTTTAATTTAAGTACATTGCTTTGAAAGACCATACAGCGATGGAGAATGTGCCTAATAATTGATTGCTAGCAAGCAACAAATGTACTTTATCTTCTTTCTAAGACACCTTAAGTGAATGCCCCGTGCCATTAGTAACTTCTTGATCGGAGCATGATAAATTGACTTGTTTATGACACAAGGCATGGTTGAAAATAGATGCATACTCAAATATCTCTACAACTATTAGAATTTTCTTATTTAGTTTGCCAAATACAATTATTTTAAGAACTTACGGTCCATGTGGAAGTGAGTAAGAAACCAATGGGAACAATCTCCTCTAAGATATTTGAAAGCATCCTGCCAATACAGAAATTAGATTGAAGTAAGCAATAAACCAAGAAAAACATTAGTGAAGCAACGGCAAAAGGAATAAATAAATTATCTTCTACAACTCCATTCTGTAGTTAACATCAAAGGTGACAATGACACCAAATAGTGCCATATTATCAACTTTTGAGTGATAAAAAGGATTGTTAATTAAGTAAATCGAGCAAATTTGACATGAAAAACATGTTGAATTTTTACTAATGAATGATATATCAATACCACTCTAAATGTTGTCCCTGGTATGCTACACCACAAAGGAATATCTTTGAGCTTTCCTTTTTTAGTATTGTTTTTCACCCCTTGTTTACGAACATAGCCTGGCTGACTTTTTTCTGCTCCCCGTCGTTCTTTAGAGATGACAAAAGTTTTTTTCTTGATAGGTACAGATCCAGGAAAATAATCCGTAATCAATTTGTTTGCAGTTGGTTTACTAGTGTCATCGCCAATAATTTTAGAAGCCTCTACTTGCATTTCTGCTCCATGGCTTCTCCGTGAACCAACTTCACCAGAGGCGTGTGCATCTCCACGTGCCTCAATTGCGCAATTAGACCCTTTTCTAAGGTCACTAAGAGCATGCACAATCTTCTTCCTAGGACCAAGTGCAGTGACACCAATGCCAAAGAGGTCCTGGAAAGAAGAAAAAGACAAGCATTTACCAGATCATATTCATTTCAGCATAACAAACAGAAATAACAACTTAATGGAGAAAAGTCTAGAACTCTAAATCACCCCCGCTATCTAAATAATCAAGGAGGAGGTTATGACAAATAAAATTTATGGTTCCACACATACAGAACTGCCCACAGCACAATCTTTCAATCGCTAATTCTTGGTGTTGATGATTGCTAGACTGTGATTAGATTATTTTCCTGTCAAGAGCAGTAAACTCTTTCAAACTAGGTTAGTTAGTATTCTGTTGTCATTGCAAGTAGACGTAGATAGGACTAGGCTCAATCCAGATTGTAAATATGAGAGGATATGGTCACAGGCTATCCTTTGTAATCTATTTATTCCAAGTGAATACACAGAAAAGATCATCCCTGCAAAACTTTCTTAAAACTTAATATGGTATCACAGCCTCAAACCACCTCTACCAATGCTTTTTAGTCTTCTGCTCTTGTCCCTATCATCCCAATTTCTCAACCTGTTTTCTAGTCTCAACCCCATCACTCTTTCACCATTACACTTACTCATAAAACTACATTGTGTGGAAAACACAATTTGAGCCTTTACTCAATTGTCATGATCTTAAAGGGTTCAATGATGGAACCTGTGCTGCTCGTCCTCCTGAGATTCCTAATCCTACTACTTCAGTTCTTGAACCAAATCCTGCATTTTCTGAATGGTTCAGAAAGGATCAAACTCTATTCTCCTAGTTTCTCTCTTATATTTCTGGAGAATGTTTTTACTTATGTTGTGGGCCTTAAAGAGTTCTTTCCAGGTGTGGCAAGCACTGGTTAAGGCCTTTGGTTAGAACAGAACACTAACGAAGATAGCTTGAAAGAGAGTTCAGCTGTTGACAGGAAAATAATGTGAACATAACGTCTAACAATGATTATATACCCCAACTAGCATTCTCTAAGTAAAACAAAAACCCACAATTTATTACTTAAAATTAATTTATCATGCAACAAAGTCCAGTAAATTTAACCATACCTCTTCTGTCAGCCACTGTAAAGTCTCCCAATCAATCTCTTCTCGAACAAAATCCTCTTCATATCTCTCAAAACCCAGATTCCTTAGCCATTTAACAACAGGTGACACAACAACTTTCTTCGGACCACAAACAGGACCCTCCACGCCTCGTGGCACAACCTCAGGTCTCGCGTCATCACCACCAAGAACAACCTGCAAAAAACAAAAAAAATCAAAAACATATCTACCAATCGAGGTCGAAAAGGCACAAAAAGCTTACAAGAATCCTAAAAACACTCACATCTGGAACACTATTTTCTTCTTTATCTAGGCACTCGTTAGTATGAACTAATCGAAATTCCTCGCTCAAATCCGAAATATCTGTCCCACAAAGCGGACAAAAGACAAAACAACATTCATCGCCATTACAATTAACCTTAATTTTCTCTGTAACTTCACTTTCTTCTTCCTCGGTACATAACTTAATTAAGGCATCAAGCTCACTATTTTCTTCGAAATCCTCTTCATTACCAACATTAACTCCACTATAATCCACTCTTGATTTCATTAACCTAGCCTCAATCGAATTACACAAATATCCTCCACTCACTTCCAATTTTTCTTTTTTACCGCTCCCGCTATCAAATTTCTCGTTTCCAACTTTAGAAGAAACAGTACAATCAATGCTTGACTCTATAAAATCCAAACTGCAATTCTCGTCTAAATTGAAGTCATTGGCACCGGACTCAGTTTTCTGATATGGTAATAGAGAGTTGGGATCTATATTTTCTTTGCCGGGATTGGTGGGTTTCTTTGGCTTTTTTGACGGACGGCGAGGATTGTCAGCGGGTTTGTTGCGGATAGAAAGAGTCTGTTTTGGTGTTTGGGAGAGAGGGATTTGGAAGTCGTCGTCGTCGAGGGAGGAAAATTGGGACGAATTGAATTTTGAGGACATTTTGTTAGGGTTTGGGGGGGGCTGAGCTGATGCAGGTTTATGGGTATGCGCTTTGTTAATTTATGAAAGTGGCGGTAGAGTTCAGAATTGGGAATATCGGTTTTTGAATTTTTTGGAGCAGAGCCTGAGGAGGGAAAGAAGTGGAGCATTTAGTTGAACCCTACAGTTTATAATATATTTCATTTTGGTCCTTACATTTTAAATGTTATCAAGTTTTGTAATTTGTTGCCTATAAACACAAACGAGAGTCATTATCTTTCCCTGCGTCTTTCACTCACACGTGGATCCAATTTGACATCTTTATCTTCCTCCTCCCCTGTTAAAATCTCAAAGTGAGATCCTTTGTCTAATTTCTTTTCTCCACGACTCAACTCTCCTTTTCTTCTTCTTGTACAAACAATACAACAGGGCTCAAGCTTCAAGCTGTAGACGACAGGTCATCGATACACTTCTCGTCCTCAAGCATTGGTTATTTTTTATGAACAAGCATTACAAGGTCCGTATGATTTTCTTTTCTTACCTCAATTTTTTTCTGAATCTTTGTTTGGCCGATTGAATTTCAAATCCGATTCAGATCTCGAGTTACCAAATCTATTTTCAATGCTATTTGATTTTTAAAATCAAAGATAAAAATTAAAAAAAAAAATTATGAAGGTAACATCATTCCGAACAACACAATCTTCATAATTTTTTTATTTATTCAAAGGCTGTGCTGTTGGAAACATAGGTTCAGTAAGGGAAGTATCTTGACAAGGTTTGGGAGAATTTCAGGAAGTGTATTTGGTATTGCGATAGCTTTTATGGTTGTGGTTTGAAAAAAGTTATTTTATAAAAAGTATTTTTAATTGAGTTGGTTTGAAAAAATAGATGTTTGATTAAAACTGTGGTTGAAATTGAGGTTCAAGAAAAAATAGTTTAATGTGTTTGGTTAAAAAAATACTTTTCAAATTGAGGTTATAAAATAAATAAATAATATATATATATATATATTAATACTAATAATTTTTAATTTAAATATTGTAAATTTAACTACTGTTATTACATCATAAAATAAATAATATTGATATCAAATTTTTTTTATTATTCCATTAAACTATGTGCAATGTCATCACATACGAAATCTATCCAACAAGGACTATATTTTTCATGGTTTCTTAAGCGCGCAACAACAAAACTGAATCTTTTGTTACGTCATCAAGCGATCTCCTTCTAATTTTTTGAATAGAACACAATTAAAATAAAAATAAAAACTGAATTCTTTTTTTACTGGGCCAGACTCGGCAATAACATAATTGAAATTGTGATCAAATTTCACAAATGCTACGTCATTATGCGATATCCTTCTAATTTATGTAGTGTTATTAAATAATATTAAGTACTAGTTTTTCGAGTAAAACACAATTTAAAAAAAAATCAACAATTTCATTATGTACAAAATTCATTCGACAATAACTACAGTTATCATGATTTATCCTGCGTGCAATAAAATTAAGTAAAATATTATCAGGAATAAAATTGAGATTACAGTACGAACAAATTTAATTTATCTTAAACTAATTTTTTTAAAAATATATATATATATATATGTATGTATGTATGTATGTATGTATGTATTTTTCACATGAACAATACGAGTGCAATTAATTAACTGTACTAATTTTTCAGGAAAAAAAATAAACTTTGAGTACTAGTTTTTCAAAAAAAAAAAAAAAACTATTCATGTGAACAGTGCGAGTGAATTAAAATTCACTCCCACTGTTCACTTAGTAACAGTGTGCAGTGGAGCATGGCTCCACTGTTAAGATTAGTTTGTCAACATAAGAAACAGTAAAATGCTGCTTCTTAAAACCTGCGGTGCAACCTTAAATATTAGTGAGTCCTACCAGCAAACACACTCTGTTTTTTCTTTAACCAAACACTGGGTAGTGTGGCTGCGGGTGAACCTCACCCGCAACCATATTACCAAACAACCACTAACTAGGCTTTTCATAGTTGCATTTTAAGCTAGCAATTGGCGTGCAAAACAAGTCCCTCATGTGAATAAAGGATCTTTCGATATTGAAGCTAATAAATAAGTTAAAAAATATAAAAATGATGAAATGTGTGTGAAAAAAATAACATGTGGCAGAAATTACAATTTTGTATATAAAACATGAGATTAATGAGGTCAAGTGAGTGATTTATGATATTTATAAAAATTAAAGGTCATGGAAGCTTATTTGGTGAGTAAAAAAACGAAAAGTAACATTTTATTTTATATAAAATTAAGTTATTGGTTAATGTGTTAATGCTTACAGTATCTTCAATGAAAAATACTATTTTAAAAAACTAAATTGATAAAATAGAATTTTGAATAGTATAAATATAGCTTTTTTTACTATATATATATTCCAATGAAAAAAAGCTATTTGAAGAGCTGATTATATTGGAGTAGAAGAAACAAGTGTTTTATTATTTTTTTAATAAGTTTAATATTTTTTTCATATGACTACATTTAATTGGTTTATTTTTCTAGTGGGCCCACTTTGTTGATTTTAGCTTTTTTGAGAGATATATAGGAATAGTATTTATAGGAGAGAAAAGACATTTTAGCATTTTGTTTAGCTTTTTCTTTGAAGTGTGCAAAATAAACATAAAAAAGCTAAAATAATATTTTTTTAATATTTAGCTTTTCATTTCACACACTTGTTGGAGATGCTTTTATTATTATTAATAAATAGATTGGTGATTAAAAATAAATCATTAATAAAGAAAGTAACCATACATGCTATTAATAAATAGGTTAGTAATTAAAATTAAGTCATTAAGGATGTATAATCAAACTTAGAGGTAGTAATCGATAGAGGGGAATAGATATATAACCAGGCTTAAAAATAACTATTAATGAAAATAATAATCAAACAAAAAAACAAGTGCAAAGTTAAGTTTATTCATAACAATATGTGAAAAAGTTAGCCAATTTGAGAAAAAATATTATTATTATTATTATTTATTATTATTAATGTGGGTGTCCGGACCAACTTATGCACACCTTGACTAATCCTACATGCTCTAAAATTAAAAATAAAATTATTTATTATCAAGAGATGGTGGTCATCAACCAATTTATAGCTCAAATCACTTTCCCATCATCACATGAACCTTCCCAACCAAGAAACATGTGTATAAATTGCATATCTTGAGAATAAACTCCTAGGATGTTTATTGCAATTTCATTCTTTTTTATAAGATATTATGAAGTGCTTTTATTTTATATGCAAGTTCCTAGGGAATTCTAAAATATATAAAATTAAAGTCAAATTAATAACAATTTATGTAATTACCATAGAAAATCACAAGGACAATACGCTCACCTTGAACTACCTTCATCCTTGAACTACCTTCATCGATCATCATTTCAATGGGCAGTAATAGGTTCAAAGTTCATAAACAAAACCCTCTAAAGCATAGTTTTAAGACTCAGCCCGATCTAAGGTCTGGGTTTCGGGTTTTGACCGGATTATTAGGTTAAATTTAAAAAAAAAATTCAAAACGACATCGTTTTAGTAAAAATAAAAAAAAATAAAAGTCAAAAGGTTTGCAATTGGGTCATGCTGAATTTTTTCTTTCCTCGTTTTTTCTTCAACCCGCCCCCATTCTAGTCTCGGGTTGGTTGGGTCCCGGATCGACCCGCCAGACCGAGTTTCAAAACTATGCTCCAAAGTCTTAATATTGCTTTCAACATTCCATGAAAATGTTTGCTCATCATCATCTCTCAAGATTGTTGAAAATCATATTTATTTTCTCTATTTTTCTCTTTAAACGCAATAAAGTACAAGGATATTGTAGCCATATCCTCAATATTAATATTTTTAGTATCACTTGATCCTTCAATATCTTGAAACATTAAGAAAAGAATATTAAGAGTATATATATATATTTCTAAGTCACTCCATGCATGCAATATCACTTAGCAAATTTCATGCCACAATGAAGGCTATTGGATGTCTACGTAGCTCCTTTATCAACCTCAAAATATGCCTCCAAATGACATGCATCAATACTAGTCAATATTTTAAATGTTTTTTCCTTAAAACATCTATCAACCCCTCTATTGAAAAATTGACGAGTCATTGCTGTTTTTATCATTATTAAATTAATAAATAAATTTAGTAAAATAAATTATATTCTCTTATTAATATATACTAATTATAAATACAATATCAAACAAAACATACGGCAGCTTTTATTAAGAATCATGGATATTTAACATACACATATCTAATTAAATCAAATAAATAACTTTGGACTAGCTTTCAGTGATGAAACGTATAGAGATTAGAAAAAATACCAACAATAAAAGCATTTTATTGACCAATATTGACACTGAAAAACGAGAACTAGTAGAGCAGATGTAGATTAAATTAGATATCCTGATAATTTACTTATTGCGTAATAAAAAAATATCTTATCTTTCAATAAGTTAACTAATTACTCGGAAATCAACAGTTGTGAAAATTAATTATAATTTAATAAAACTTATTTAAGTAATAAAACATTCATTTTCAAGTGATTATGAACTAAAAAGTATAAACAACGTAAACTTCATCTAATTAATTTCGTAAACTTGAAGCATTATAATTATAGTCCTTTCAAATAACCATAACAAACAACTATGTATTGGATTGTAAATGTATTGTCTCCAAAATATGTCTAGAGGCTATAATTGAATTCTTCTAAAAAAAGTCAATAAATAGAGTCAAGAAACGATACGTCGTCGGAGATTTTGTTTTCCGTTGGAGAGCCCACAAAAGATTAAACCATTAAAACAAAATAGAAATCGGCTGGCAGGAATAGGAGATTCCCTCAATCTTGCTCCTCTACTCCTCCCTGTCTAATTATTTTATTAAATAGCAAAACTTTCAAACCCAGATCCCAATCAAGCATCAGCAATCGCAGAAGAGACTGAAAGGTCAGCCACCAACGTCACTTCCTATGCTCTTTAAAATTTAGCAGATACTGAATCCGCATTGTAGCAATGTTTTGATTTTCCTTTCTTTTTTTTTAACTTGCAGGAGGTCTGTATCGATAATGTCAGGAGAGGAGAGATGGTGTGTGGTGACTGGAGGCAGGGGATTTGCAGCCCGCCATTTAGTAGAAATGCTAATTCAATACGACTTGTTTTCGGTTCGTATAGCCGATTTGGAACCCCAAATTACCCTCTCCACGGAGGAGCAAAATGGAGCCCTCGGTCACGCCTTGAAATCTGGCCGTGCTAACTATGTCTCCGCCGATCTCCGTGACAAACCTCAAGTACTCAAAGGTTACATAACCACCATCTCGATTGATTTTTAGCTAATTAAGTAATTTCAAGCAATTTTTTTTATTTTTATTTTGGTTTTTTTCAGTTATTGAAGGAGCTGAAGTCGTATTCCACATGGCAGCTCCTAATTCGTCTGTTAACAGCCAACAGCTTCACTACTCTGTCAACGTTCAAGGTTAATACCTTTTTTTTTGCTGCCTTGAGTTTTGATTTATGAAGCTCCTGGTTTTTTTTATTTTATTTATTAGGTCCCCCCCGCCCCTGTAATTTATATAGGAACAAAGAATGTAATTGATGCATGTGTGGAGCTAAAAGTGAAGAGGCTTATCTATACAAGCTCAGCTAGTGTGGTTTTTGATGGAATTCATGGAATCATTAATGGAGATGAGTCATTGCCTTATACAGATAAGGTATTAGCAATACTGGTATTGTTCGGTTGAATTTGATTTGGGATTAATGGATTGCTTAGTGGAGATGAATCTTTTTCTTCTTCTTTAAACTGTTTCAGCCTCTCGATTCGTATTCAGCGACTAAAGCAGAAGGTGAGGCTGCAATTCTCAAGGCCAATGGTACTAATGGACTGTTGACATGTAGTTTACGGCCTAGCAGCATATTTGGCCCTGGAGATAGGTTGTTTGTTCCATCTTTGGTTGCTGCTGCAAGGGCTGGGAAATCAAAGGTATATTTCTTTTAAGTAAAAATGTGATATAACTTGTTAGGATTTTTAAGAGATAATGTGTGTGTGCAGCCATGCAAATTGCTTGACCAAATGCTATTTTAAGTACTACAAAATTCGTGGATTGTCTCTGAATATCTGTTGGTTACAGGTTTCTATGAACTTATTAAATGTCTTCTTATAGTGCTAGTTGTTGGAGTGGAAGAAATAAGTGTGCTCTAAATGAAAAGTCAATGTAGCTTTGAAGGAGGTTGAACTTTTATTGAATACTTTTTCATGCTTTTCATGTTAGTTTCGTGCAGTCAACTTATCAGTTTGGATGGCTAATAAAGTTATGTTGACCTGAATTCTTATTGAAAACCATGCTAATATTTTAGATATGATTTGCAAAATTTTATTCTAGACCAAAAATTGATGTCCATAGCCATCAAATTATGTTCCATACTCTCTTTTGCATTAGCCATCTGCCATGCACATATTTAAGTTACTTTTATTCCCCGTTGCTGCACTTCTATTTACATACTGATGCATATGTGGTATTTTTCTTTCATTACATCCAATGCTCATCTTTCTTCCTTTATTATTGTTTGAGCAGTTCATGATTGGTGATGGCAATAACATCTATGATTTCACATATGTTGAAAATGTGGCACATGCCCACATATGTGCTGATCGAGCTCTAGCATCAGAACAGGAGGTTGCAGAGAAAGCGGCTGGGCAGGTGCCATCTTTTTCTGCTTTTCCATTTTTCTTTCAATAACGTGTGTGCATGCCATTAACTTTTCTTGCTATCTCTTCTATTCAGATCTATTGTTGTATATAACTAAAGGATTGCAAGAACAAAGTTTGAGTTAGGAGATTATTCTAATTTTCAATAATTCTATTTCTTAGTTGCGAAGAGTACACTTGTTGCTTATAACTTCTATCTTGCATTTGAGTCCTGCAATCGTACTTTGTTAGAGAATAATATAAATCATATCTTGGGACCTCACCTAACAGCTTAAGCTATTACATTGAATTGGTTCTTCAACATAGTATCAGAGCCTTGATGACCAAGCTGTCACGAGTTCGAATCTCACCATTCCCATTTATTTGATAAAAATTAAGCACAAGGTAATGTGGCCTGTGTAAGTTTCAAGGCCAAATGGATTTCACTTGAGGGGGTGTGTTAGAGAATAATATAAATCATATCTTGGGACCTCGTCTAATAGCTTAAGCTATTATATTGAATTGGTTCTTTGACATATTCTAGTTTTGTAAGTTCATTCCATGCATGAATTAACAGAAAGACACTAGTTTGGTTGGTATTTGCATGTAAGATTATATTCATAATTTTAGTTGGAGATGCTTTGGCCAATGAGATTTCATACACACTGCAAATGGGACAGATATCAATATTTATTTGGCTTAAGAAAATCAGGTGAAGATAATTGGTCCTTATCTAGCCGTGTGTAGACAATATCAGTTCATTTTCTGCAAGTCACATGGCAAAGATACATTAATAAGAAAGATGGATGACATGACTAAGAGAGAATACAAGGTAGATTTGGTCAACTAATTTCTCTGTTGAAACCAGGCCTAAGAAGACAATAACCATATTTGTCCATGAGGACCATGACAGCATATTCTTGATACGCATGCCTACCTTGGCTGACAAGCCAAAACTTTTAAACCTTCCTGTGTCAAAGTTGGATTGAAAGTGGTGAAGTCACTTTGAAGGTTTGAACCTTCCTGGTCACTTTTATTCAGGAAGACATAAAGATCGAAGTGCATCATCTACATCTCACCCTTTGTCATGTAGGAAATTGATATGTAGGATGTCATACAAAACCATATGAAGTCCTTGAGAGAGCCCTTTACCTGTAGTCTAAAGGAAATCCCCTTTAAACTTCTAATTCATATGCTGTGTGATGATATGAAGAGAAATAATATCTTCTCGATGCTTTAGCATGTTAGCTTTAACAAGAACTTGTGCGACTGGGACATGGTTCATATCAATCCAGATTCTGAAATGCTTTAGAAAATGCTGGAAAACAGAATAAGTGGGAAGGTTCTTGAGGGAAATTGTGAGAAGGTCCTGATTATTCCATGATGTCTTGCTTTCTATTTTTTTCTCTTAAATCAGGGCAGTGTCATGCTTTGAAACTGTTATTTACATGCTGACGTGATCCGGAGATTGCTTATAGCTAAACTAGATTAGATTTGCAGGCATATTTTATAACCAACATGGAGCCCATAAAGTTTTGGGAATTTACATCACTTATATTGGAAGGCCTTGGCTATGAGAGGTACTCCTTTTCTCTGAACTCTTTTCATTCGCTAGTTGTGTCCAAATGCTTATTTATATCTCATAGTTTGATCAAATTACTCTGCTGTTACTAAGTGTTTGCTTTTCCTTTCCTCTCGTCCTAGTTTTGTTATCCTGATTTTTAACTGTTTCTCTCTCTAGTTTTCAACAAATAAGATGATTTATGTGTTTGCCTTGGCCATTGTCCACATTTTCTTTCCTTTTGAACCTCCACATTGGTCATATCCAGTCGAGTCTTCCTCATCTTGTATTAGGGTGTTGATTTTAAGCCAGTCTAGAATCATATGGCATGCTTCTTAGATGCAACCTATTTCATATTATTAAAAATAGACATGGCACATTGTAACTGAATGTAATGTAATAAAGGAAGGAGATGCTACTTCTTTTCTTCTCCATCCATTCTGTTGCATGAGATTTCAGTACCTTCTTCCCAACATAGCATAAGCATTCTGTATGTTGTTTTTTTAAATAAACAACTGTTATTGTTTTTTTTTGAGTTGGGGGAAGTAGGAATAAAGTATTTTCTCTCTTTTGATTATGAAAATAGAATTTCTTCATAAACAATGCAATAATAAATGTTTCATTTTAATTCATTATGTCTCCTTGTATGCAGGAAATTAGAAAAAAAAAAATCATTTTCTCCTTGTATCCAGGAAGCTAGAAACAAAAATAATTTAAAAATAATTTATGTATTTGCTAGTCCACAATTTCTGCTATCTGAATTGTTGTAGTTTGCAGACCAAGAATAAAGATTCCCGCCTTTGCTGTGATGCCGATTGCACATGTGATAGAGTGGATATATAAGATATTTGGCCCATATGGGATGAAAGTTCCGCAGCTGATACCTTCAAGAATTAGACTACTCTCATGCAGCAGATCTTTTAATTGTTCGAAAGCAAAGGATAGACTTGGTTATGCACCTATTGTACCACTTGAGGTTTTCCAACATCCCATGACAATTTGCTTTTCTGCATGACATGATCTAGAATTATTTGGTAGTTTTCACAAACTTTTGTTGAGATTTGCTACACCTTCCGAATAGTTTATACAGAACCTTAATTAGATGTTGCTATAAAAAATTAGGTTTAAACCCTGCATTAAGTGTTAAATGATTCCATTCTAGTTTCTCAGTTTCTCTTACAACATTGTTATAGTAAGTTTAAACACTTTGAATAGTTATTCTAACTAGTTTGAAAGTCCATCGCAAGAAAAATATTTTTATATGTTTTGGGCATTCTGAGTTGTTCAGATTTTGTAACACCATCTTACCTGTCAGCACAGATCTCTCTCAAACCTGAATGTCAATCGATAAATGCTTTTATCCTTGTTAGCTGCTCAGATTCTATTGTCACTATTGTTGCAGTCAATGTAAATGCTTTGTACTGTTATTCTAACGTGCTTGAAGGTCCACAGATACATTATTCTTATTATGTTTTGTGCATTTTGAATAGCTCAGATTTTGTAACACAATCTTAGTGGTCAGTACAGCACACTCTCTAACTTGAATGTAGATTGGATGAATGCTTTTACCAACCAACAAACATAAACACCAATTTAAAATGCATGCTATACTCTACCTTTTTTAATTCCAGTACAATTGGATTGGTAATTTTTCTTGTGGTAATGTGATTATGATTTTTTGCAGGAAGGCTTAAAAAGGACGCTTGAGTCATATCCACACTTAAGGGCTGAGAATCGACCTAAAAGAGAAGGGCCATCTAAAGCCTCCATATGTCTTGGAAGTGGAAAGGGTACAATCGATTTCTGTTCTTCGTCATATTTTTCATGTCTGGCTCTGCAGGATATTAGCTCCCTGAAAGCATTTTCAATCTATGCTGTTGAATGCCGAGTTCTATATAGAACTGAAATCGACCAGAAACTTGTGTATGAATCACCCATTGCATGCTTATAATGCTGGCTGCATTTTTATTGATGCTGAACTGTTGAAAACATTAAACAATGCAACTGGGAACATTGAAAATAGAAAAAGTTTGTGCCGAACCATGGATTTGGTATTTTAACAAGTGATTGTAGGTCACCAAAGATGAAAGGATTGAGGGGTTTGAGCTGGTTTCCACATGCCTGAAAATGATAGAATTGGGCATTTCATTTTTCTTTCACTTCAAGGTAACTTGATGAATTTAACATGCAGAATAGGAATGTTAGCAATTGAAAGTTGTGGGGACATCATACCATGCATATTTGTTTTGGTGTGGAACAAGTTGATATCAGTCTTTCCCTTTAGCTAGTTATCTCAAGATTCTCAACACTCATCTCTCCTTCTCTCTCCCTCTTTCTCTGTGGATGTGTGTGAACTTTACCATGTATTGGAACTAATATATTTTCGGCTGTTGCCATTTTCAGTTGCTCATACACTGCTTTGGAAGGATAAAAAGCAGACATTGATAACATTGTTAGTTCTGGTTGCAATTTACTACAACTTCATTGCATCTCAGTCCACCATTGTTACTGCTGCTTCAAAGCTTCTCTTGGTGGTATCAGTCTTCTTGTTCATCCATGGAAATTTACCAGAGAAAGTGTATGCATGCCTGCGTTCCTTTTTCACTTGTCAATAAGCCAATCTTTTGTTTCTTAAAGAAGCATTTTTTTTATCACTTGAGAATATGATATCTATAAGCCACACCTGAATCCAACGGTCCAAGTGTTTTACATGTGGTGCCAGTGGTTCCTTGCATGTGGTTCTTATCACATTTATCTTTTCTGGGAACAAATTTTCCACTATTAAAGAATATAATGAAACATGTGAAGTTTTGGGTTTTCAACATCATAATCTATAAGCTGAAAATTCAGAAAATTGCTTGCTCGAATTTTGAACACCAAGCATGTCCTAAATCTTCTGATACAGTGGGGGACTGACAGAAGGTCACTGCTCTTTAATCAAGGAACATCAGTTCTGTATAGTAAAATTTTCTTTTTGGTGCAGGTTTGGATATACAATTGAAAAAATTCCCATGTCATATTTCAACTTGTCAGAGGAGAGGTCGCACCAAACTGCCCTTTCAGTGGCTTCATCATGGAATGCTGCTGTTAATGTTTTAAAATCTCTTTGCAAGGGAAATGACTGGTCATTATTCTTCCAGGTATTTCACTGTTCTTTACAGGTTTCTTATTACAAGTCTTATTCTGTAGTGTAGTAAATTCATATTTGGATTTGCACTTTCTTTTCTAGTTCAGAAACTGCTGTACATCTGCATGCTAGTTCTGAACAGGGTTTGCATGTACAGAATGCAAAGATACTAAACTGATAATGTAAGAATAGATGCTTTCATGTAATGAAAGCTTCTGTCCGATACTTGATACTGCTAAATGACAATTTCTTGCTTGAGATATCGTTACTCTATCGAACATGTAAAATAACAAGCCCTACCGCCTGATTGCTATAGCTATGAGCTCCTACATTGGAATTGAATCTTGCATTATTTAACTAAATGCATTAAATATGTAATTTTGTTCTTTAAGTTACAGCAGAAATAAGTTCTGTTACAAATTTTATTGTGCTTTTGAAGTGCTTGATTTTACCTATTCAAAGATTTGGGTAGTTTAGCCATTCTTGTTTAAAAGTTGGGATGCCATGTGCCATTTGCTAAGGTTTTCCATTTGTAATGGAACAGGTGGTGATATCACTATTGATTCTTAGCTTCCTTGGAGCCATTTCATTTCAGACCTTATTTATTATAGGTACACTCTCAGCTGTTCTTTTATGGGCATAAATAGTCAGATATGGAATTTTCGTTCTTTCAATTTTCAACCCTCTAACCCTGTGGCAGTTACATCAAGACTAATACTTTAAATTGAAAAGAGCAAGCCATGCCAAAAGTTTTGACATGACCTCTTACCTGTTATAACTGTCTTTAAGTACAATTTAATCAGAATTCTGCTTGCCCCATTTAATTATATTCCAGATGCAGCCTTTTTACCTGAGTTTCTTCTTGTCCTGCTCCGACTACCATTATATGTTTAATTTTTTGATGTCTTTTTTCTTTAATCACAGCAGTCAGTTTGAATAAGTGTGGTTTTGTGCTCTGTTTATTATTGCAGGACTTCCTGTTGCTTTTGCTGCATTCTATTTGTATGAGAAAAACGAACAAGCAATTGATTCTATGTTTTTGGAAGCTCTCTCTTTGGGTTGCAAAATGAAATCGGATATCACCAAAAAGGTAGTTGGTTCCAAGAAGAAAGATTGATGGTTGACTTCCATTTTTTCATCCGCATGCTTGTATTGTGTCTGGTACCGACTGGACTCTTTCACTTGGTAGTTTGATTTTGAAATGTGGGGGTTGTCGTACGGTTTTGGGTTAGATGCAATTCTGCTCATGTTTGTCCATAGAGAATCCTTTGTGGAAATAAGCCACTCCTGTTTTGTTTTATAACTTGAATTATACATGGGAGCTGCTCATGTTTGCCTACACTGGTTTTTCTTCTTGATTAACATGCAATTTTTCTTTGTTTTAATGGAAACTGCATTAAAACTTGTTCCAGAAATCTTCATTCTTCAATTTTGAAGAATATGTTGCGGTAGTGTGTCTCTTCTACGTTGTTCCATGCAGTTTGCCTGCATGTTAAACAGCATGATTATTGAGCATGGAACATCTCTCAAGTCTTGGCTTAGAGCTTCTTTCTTCTTTAATCTTAAGCACGGACAAAGGGAAACTTTTATTTGGTACATAAAATGGAAAGGTAGGTAAGTTATCCATTAACACACTGGCAAAATGACGCATCTTTGAGCACGGCCAACTAAACACCGCAACTAAGGAACTGTTTGAGCCGAGTTTTGTTAAAAATTTGATTTGATTTTATTTTATTTTAATATGCTATATTAACAATAAATTTTAAAAAATAAAAAATATCAAATAAGTTTTAAAACAAGATGGGAATGGGTTTAAAATATATATATTTTTTGGTTATAATTTTTTTATTTTTGATTTTTAAATTATTTTGATGTGTTAATATTAAAAATAAAAAAATATATTATTTTTATAGATTTTCAAGTAAAACATATTTTAAAAATAAAATAATATTAAAATAAAGTATAAAATAGAGTAGGGGCGTGATATGATTAAAAATTAAAAGTACAGGGGCACTAGTTGTTTTTTTGTCTTAAAAAAACCCTCCATTCATAAAATCGAGCCCAGGCCTATGAATATGCTACGTACAGTAACAAGGCAGACGGCTCTCCTTCTTGAAACCGCAAAGTTTAACAAATAACAAGTGCCTCTCTCTCTCTCTCTCTCTCTCTCTCTCTCTCTCTCTCTCTCAGCAGAAGAGAAACCAAACAAAGCAGTTTGTCAGCACATGAAAGCATGGATTTTGTAAGCAACTTGTTAAATCATCTCCTTTTTTTTCTTGCTTCTGGGCTGCCTCTCACCTTCTAGTTTTGGTCTTGCTTAAAGAATCAGAAGAATTCATCAAGGTACAATTAAGATACTTTATATATTCTCAGTCAAATGTAAGATTTGTTTTGTACTTTTAGGAATCTATTACGCAAATAACTTCAGTTTTGCACCCACACACACACACACAAAAAAAAAAACCATTTAAGGCCACCAGTAACATGAATGTTTTAGAGAAAAAAAATAGTAGTTGTTCTTGTTTTTGCTGTTTAGTTAAAGCTTTGCATGAATTTCGTGGTGTGCATGCATGATTGTATTTTGCAGGATGAAAAATGTGAATGATTTTCATTTCTAATTAATCATGGCAGCTAGGGATGCTTATTCCTACTTCCAAGATTTTAAATGATGTAAATATTGAGAGCTGGATTGTGTGGGAAAATAGCATAAAACTTGTTATCTTGTGTCATGACTCGCATATTGCTCTTGATCGATGAAGATGAACCTGATAAGCCAACTGATGGAACTTCGCCTGAAGAAAAAGCTAAATATGAGAAATGGGAGAGAAGAAATCGTTTACTCCTCATGATTATGAGATCCAAGATCTGCAGAAACATTTACCTTTTAGATAAATCTCGCAATGCTAAACAAATGCTTGCTGCATTTGAAGAGTTTATACTACTCAACTGACCCTTCTTGATGTTTATACAAATGATAAATCTCGCAACGCTAAACATTTATCCTATGATCATATATCTCCTCTCCATAAAGTTTATACTACTCAACTCACCCTTCTCAAAGAGCCCACAAGTTTTTCACAGGCTATTCAACACCCACAGTGGCATGCTGCCATGCAGTATGAACTTAATGCTTGACAGGCCAATAACACTTGGAGCCTAGTCACATTACCACCTTATAAACAGCCCATTGGATGCAAGTGGGATTATAAGATCAAGCTGAAGGCTGATGGGACCGTAGAAAGATACAAAGGGCTGGTAGCCAAGGAATACAATCAGATAGAGAGCATTGATTACAAGGAAACCTTTGCTGAAGTTGCAAAAATGGTCACAATTTGTGTCTTGCTTAGTGTTGCTGCCTTGCGTGGTTGGTATTTGCATTAATTAGATGTTAACAATGCCTTCTTGCATGGTGATCTCACTGAAGAGATATATATGTCTTTATCTCCTGGTTTCAGACGGAAATGAGAGAATCGTGTTTGCAAACTTCATAAATCACTATATGACTTAAAACAGGCATCTAGACAATGGTTTATCAAGCTGTGATGAGCACTCAAAGATACTGGATTTCATCAATCTTTGTTTGACTATTCATTATTCATTCAAAGTCATCATGGTATCCTTTTGGAATTGCTTGTATATGTTGATGATGCGATATTGGCCGGGAATGATTTGCACGACTAAAAGAGACCAAGAATTTCTTGTCCAAGGAATTCAAACTTAAGAACTTAGGACAGCTCAAATATTTTCTTGGTATAGAGGTTGCAAGATCTTAGCATGGAATCAGTCTATCACATCAAAAATATACCTTGGAAATTCTAGAAGATGCTGGTTTCTTAGGTGCCAAACCTTCTCGGTTTCCTGTAGAACAGAACATATCATTAAGGCAATCCAATGGAAGACTCTTGGAAGATGCATCAGTGTACAAGAGACTAATTGGAAGACTCGTATACCTCACGGGAACAAGACCAGATTTGACTTATGTTGTGCATGTGTTAAGCTAGTTTATGGACAAGCCACAACAGCCTCATCTAGATGTAGCACACAAGGTGCTACGTCAAACAAACGCTTAGAGAAGGCATTTTGCTACCATCCATATGTTCACTTCAATTAACAACATTTTGTGATGCTGATTGGGCTCGTTGTAAGGATTCAAGAAGGCCACTCACAGGATACTGCATTTTGCTTGGTCAGGCACTGGTTTTTTGGAAAACCAAGAAACAAACAACTGTATCTCGATCAAGCGCAGAAGCAAAATTAATATCGTTATATGGCCATAACATGCTGTGAAATCACATGATGGAAAAATATGTTTGAGGACCTGAGAATAAATCATGCACAACCAATAACATTATTTTGCAACAATCAAGCAGCCATGCATATAGTATCAAATCCAGTTTTTCATGAGCGAATTAAACATATAAAGATTGATTATTGATGGGTGAAAAAATTCGAGAAGGGATGATTCAGACAACTTACATTTAAACCAAGAATCAGTCGGCAAACGTGTTTACTAAACCATCAAGCTCCACTCAATTTGAAGCCTTGCTTTATAAGTTGGGTGTCATTAACATGCACTCCCAACTTGAGAGAGAACGTTTAAGGAAATTAGTCAAGCAAATCAAGCCACAATAACTTTTCAATCATGACAGTTAATGCAGATCAATCTCCCGTTATTGTTTCCTGTTTGTACACAATCAAGCTTGATCATTGGCGATAGAGTAGGATTTAATACAATGTCAACAATATATATATATATATATATATATATATATATATATATATATATATATATATATATATATATATATATATGCTGTAATCCCTGTTTAAACTAAAAAGTATACTCTTCTTTGTAGTAGCTGGGCCATTGGCTAGTTATGGTGTTAGAACTTCTTACTCTTAAACTATTGGGCTCAGCCCCCTTAAACTCTTGAGGAACGACTGCACGTTAATTTAATTTTCTGGTCAACGATCATCAATCGCTTGGCCGACACATCAAAACGATCGTTTTGGGTAATCAAAACCACGAACTTCATTTTTATCAATGATTGGGCTCCTTCTTCTACATTCCCCTAATTAATTACGGCATTAATTAGGTTTTGACCTCCTCAGTTAGTCAAGATTTCTTAATTTCACCGTTTTAACAGTTTTTAAGAGTCTTAAAAATATATTGGGCTTGGAAAAACACTGTAGCACTAGAGAAATTATTGTAGATTGTAGTAGTCAATTAGGATACAAAGGTCTTTTTCTTTTTTCAGAATAGCAAGACATCTTCAATGCCCTTGACAACACAAAAAAAACCAGATAATTAATTAGTTTTTAGGAGATTTTTTTTAAGATTTATTTGCACATTAAATTAACAAGTTTGAAAGACTTTTTTAGTCAAAGTACCTACAATTACAATGATTAAGAAATGTCATTTACTATTTAAAGAAAATTAGGAATTGTTCGGCATGTTCTTACTTGTGGAAAATTAACAATTAATAAGCATAAAAGGTCATATGTTCAGTTTTGATTTTGATTTTTTTTTTTTCCAGAAAGTTGAACAGCTACGAAATGTATTCAAATATTTTTTTAATATAGAAAAAAACATTTTTTGTCATAACTACTCTTTCTATTTTCAATTTTTATGTCCTATTATTTTAAAGCAAGTTAAACGTGTCTTAGAGAGGTGGAATTAGAGGAAGCAAGTTTTAAATAAATAAGCTTTTTAATAATATATTTTTTTTTATTAATTTTGACCTCCCTTATTAAAGGCTACCAGCTTCATCCCTGATGTCTTATTTTTTTTATATATATATATATATAAACACAATGGACACTCCATCTCTGATGCAACAAGGCAAAACATCAATCATCATGCATGAAAGTTGGTCCAAAATATGATATTCTTGAAACATTGAAGAAGAAGTTGACATTATTTTCAATTTTTAATTCCTTGTTTTAAATCCAGATAAGATTGAAGAAAAGAAATTAATATATTTTGCAGTTGGTATGAGTTAATTTCTGGAGTATCTTGCAGCCGTTGAACAAAAAAAAGACAGAGAAAAAGTCCCAGGACTTGTTCAACAACTAAATGGGGTTGGTTAAGGTGATTGAAAGAACTAGGATTGTTCAACTAAAACACGAGGTCGACCAATCTCCTTCTAGGTCACGAAATACATTTAACTTGCTAAGGAAAAATAAAAACATTTATTTGAAAAATAAATTTTCTTTTTTTTGTAAATGATCATGCTAATGAAAACTAGCTGATATTATTTTATTGTTTTTTTAATTAACATGGATGTTCGGGTCAACTTGAGTACACCTCAACTAATCCCATGAATCTTAAAATTAATAATTATGTAAGTTTCTAGTGACAATTTTTATTAGCAACCTTAAAATTCGAACCTTAGATCACAGAAAAACAAACCTTTTCATTCTAAATTCTTACCATCAGGCTATCTACTAAATAATTAGTTAATTATTATTATTATTATTATTATTAGCGTGGAATATGAATGGAAAAACAAAGTATATTTTCCTTATTAACAAAAAATGTTTTCCAATCTTTTTTCGTAAATCAAACATAGATAAGGAAAATAAACCCACCGAATTGGGATTTCGGGATGGGTGGTTGGAATAATTCCCAGCAACATTCCTAATCCTTTGACAATATCGGTAAAAAAATATATATAAAAAACAATCTATAGTCAAATGAAGCCAAGAGAAAGTTGCTGAATTACCAACATATTTAATTTAATGCCATGAGGACTCCACTGCATAAAGCATGGTTTTTTTTTTCTTTTTTTTTTTTTTTTTGTGTCAAATAGTCAACAGAAAAATCAGAACTCAAATGGTTTATAAAATAGGGGTTCTAGTCAAGTTTCAAAGAGACTGGATGGCGTCTTGGAGTCTCAAGTCTCTCCGTTTTCCTCTACCCCTACGAGCAAACTTAGCCGACTCCGACGTCTGCTCGAGGTTTCTAATTCCAGCTGCCAACCATTTTCTTTGTTAATTTTCCAAGCAAAAGTTCAACAAACGAGAAAAAAAAATTAATAAAAAAAAGTCAGACAAAAAGACATTCTTGGACGGTTGGAAGGATCCACTTTGCAAATTAACATGCGACGTCCACTAAGGTTGGATCCCATTATCGTATTGGACTGCGCCATATTCCTGCCACCATTTGCTGTGCTCTTGTACATTTTCCTAGAATTACACAAACAAAATCTCATTTTGTTTTCTACTATAGAAGTTTTCTTGGGAATTGTTTGATGTTATAATAGTAGCTGTTATTTATTTAAAAATATATATATATATATATATATTTAATATCTAAAAACAATTTAAAATTATAAAAAAATTATTTTTTTTTTTAAAAAAACATGACTATACCGCAACACCAAGCGATTTTTTAGTTTCAATGATGGTCTGCGTGTGTGTGCAAGGAGAATGAAATTTGGCGTAGAGGTGGAGGTGGAATTTACTTTGTAATTAATGAAGAATATTCTTCGAAGATTTTTATAATTAAGTCTATTAAAAATAATAATCAATCAATATACAGAGAGAAAAGCATTAATTATAACGCATGCTTAAATTACAAATGGATGCCTGTCGTCAAATTTCGACGGAGATATCCAGCGGCGGTCTCGTCTTGCTTTCCGGTCGACAAAATTAACTAACTTTGACGAGTGACATATTCGAAACTCAGTTAGACAAGTAGTTTCTGGAATAATAATAAAAATAAAATCATATTGCGTTTGGTCCTTCATTAATTTCCCTTTAATTAAAACTGGCTCTTAAAATAATAATTGTATACATATATAAAGAAAAAGATAACACAAAGGTGACATCGCCCATCAGAAGATGGAGTGAGTGGCTTCACTTTCGGTTGGTAAAGAATTGATTATATATGTTTATATAATAAACTATTTATTTTTTATTTTTATCATGAAATTTGGAATTCAGGTGTGTTTGAACACCATGATGTAAGTTCAAACACTAAAATAGTTATTACTATAGAATTTAGAATTTAAATGAGTTTAATCCTCGTAATGTTGCTCAACGCTAATTTATATTTGATAGAAAATATTGCACGTTTTACACTCATATATCTAGAGTGATTATTGTTACACCTATGTGTTGTGATAGAAGTTTAAAACACCTTTACAAATAGGATTAATCAAATATAAATATAAATATAAATATGTCACTTTTCCAATTAAAAAAAATAATATATAGGACTCAAACATGAGACCTCAAGCTAAATGAATTTTTTATTTACCATTTAAACTAACCTTTTGGGAAGTTTCCCCACCTAAAAATTAACAAATACAAACGAATATATCAACAAAATATTTTCCTCAATAAATTGTGGTGAATTTTCTGATTAAATATGGCCATGCAATATCCATTAGTGAATACTACGGTTGAGGACTTGCAGACGGCTTGCAGTGTTTCAACTATTGGATGCTCGAAATCGATTTTGAGCACTCAAACTTCAGAGTTCAAGGTAATTTTTGGCTAGCAAGTTCAAGCTCGGACGACCCATTTTACTACTAATTATGAGCGACTCAGTACTGAGACAATTGAACTCCGTCGACTAGTAATAAAGATGAAATCACAAATGAATGGTATATGTGCTCTCTTTTATTCACCTATGGTCCTAGCAAAGACCTTCCTCCTTTTCTTTATCCAGCGCCTTTGTTATAGATTAATTGTATTTGAACCTATAAATATTTAAATTTATAATAAATATTTTATTTTTATATAATTTTATTTTATTTTTATTATTTTATATTTTTGTTTAATAGTTTATTTTTTAAATATATATTTTTAAATTATTACTAATAAGATTACCGACATATCCAAAAATTACTGATAAATTATTTCTATTCGTGAACTCATTGATAAAATTCATACCCATAAATTTTAAACATAAATATTGACCAAAAAAAAAATTCTATCAATAAATCTAAAAATTCTGCTAACGTATCATTCAAACTAACAAACTAGCGAGTCAAAATTGATGTAACTTGTAATTCTACTATTTTTTACTTTTGATCCTGTAATCGTACGTAGTGTAATATATTTTATTGAAACCATGCTACACAAGCGTGCATGCCATTCACTTGCGTAATTAAACTATTATGAGTTAATACTTACATATATTAAAACATTAAATCATTTGTTATTTTATTTTAATGAATTTATTATCTTGAAATAAAGGAGAAAGATAATGAAAGCTTTTCCTAGAGAAATACTAATCTTACATAATAATTTTATAGAATTTAATATTTATATGTTGGAGAGGATAATATTTTGGTGAGTTGATTAAGATTGAAAGATTTTTATAAAAATGTTTTAGAACTCGATAATTAAGTGGAAGATTTTATAAGAATCTTTTTATCCTACAATAATATTTAACTATAATACTATTATGAAAAAAAATACATGATTTTCTTTTAATTTTGTTTAGGCTTTGTTCTATTTTCTATTTTCTTTCTAGATTTTCTATCATAATATATATAAAAAGTGTACGTGAAAGGCAAGTAAATCTAAAATAGCTTTCCTTTCTAAATGTTCTATCATATCATATGAATCTATACATCAAATTAAAGTTTAAAAGTGAAGTATATCTAAAATGATTTCTTTTTTCTAGATTTTCTAGGACATAAAAGGAAGTGCGAATATCTAGAATAGCTTAGTTACGTATTTATTTGGGAAGAAAATGATGTATGAATATCCAAATAAAAAGGGAAATGTTCCAAATATAAGTATTTGCTTGCGTCCTCCAAGTCTCCTATGTAATTGGTTTTCAAATATTTGACTAAGAAAATGGGAATTTAAGTTGCTGCAATCGATCGCAAGAAGGCAATAGAGTTGCTGTCTCTGTTTGAAAAGAAAGTGTTCTCCAAAACATGTAAATCTCCCTGCTTTGTTATTGTGGAAAATCCCTTCCAAATTCTTTTATTACAAAGTGTGTGTGTGTAGACACACGAAATTTGGTTTGATTAACTTGCCGGTTTGCTTCGGCAATCGAAAAGGTTAGGCAGCATCGAAGACTTCTACCGTTATGAAATATTAGCCTTCCATTGATTGCTATTGAGCCCAAAATCTGACCTTTTTCTTCAATATTTACCAAATTGAGTCACATTTTCAAAGGTCTTGCATGAGCAGCTTTGAATGAATTCATTTATTTTCCTATTGACCGCGTGATGCTCTGTCTTGCGTTTTGGTTTTGTGGCTGGCTAGATAATAGGGTGTAGCAGGTTTTGCGTATTGAGACTTCTCTTTCACCGAGCATGAAAATGGAGACAACGAGATATTCTCTTCGGTAGCCAAATGATGTCTATAAAAGATGACATAAATCCCTCCAAAACTCAACCGTGAAACCCCACAAAAAGCACCTTGGGTCTCTCTCTTGGCGTATTTTCTCCTAGCACAGGAAAACATAAATAAATAATAATAATAAAAAACTCCCGAGTGTTGTAAGCACATATAAAAGCACCCGAGAATCATTCTTGAGTTAATAAAAGGTCATTGATCACGTCCCTTAAACCAATCCTTGCCCGTTTCTGAGTTGATTAAGCAGATTTGTAATTATTAGCTAGTTAGTAACTCTTTGTAAAGAAAGACGATAAGATAAATGAAAGTTATTCCTATCTGATAACTTGTTGTGCTTCATTCCTTTCTAAATAGTGTACTTCCTCTTGCTTTGGATAACAGCTTTCTGGATACACCTCGGCATTAAGCAAGGTATGTCTATGCCTTCTCCCTTCTGGTAATCCTAGTTTAATTGCAATTATCTTCTACCCTTCCCATTCCCTTTTAGCTGTTTCCAAGTTTATGCATGGAAAACTTTCTCGTCTTTTAAGTTTCATGTTGTTGGGTGATATTGTAGGATTCATGATCACAAAAATGAAGAATGTGCGTTGTCGTGGCGGGTCTCATCTGACCTCGGTCGTCTGGCTCATCATCTTCTGCTTCTTCACAGCTGCTTTCGCGAAGACCCCAGTCAGGTTCGTCCTCGTCCCCAGCTTTCCCCCCCTTCATTTTACATCTCTTTCTGTTCGCGTGTGTGTTTGTGGAGAGAAAGAAAGAGATGGAAGAGAGAGAGATATTAGAGAGAGAGAGAGAATGCACTAATGAGATTATTATTGTTATGTTCACATGTCTCGAAACTGTTCTAAGTTGGAACAGGTGAATTTAAAGCAGACATTCACAGGACAACTTTTTCGAGAACTTTTTCCTCTCCTTCAATAATTTTTGCGTCATGTTTTTTTGTGGTGAATGGTGGCCAACACCCCCCAGTATGGTGCTGCACATCTTTTTATTCTTGTCTTGTTCTTTTTTCACATTCACAGTCAAATTAAACAACCATTTTCATACATAGTTTTTGGTTCTCCCCCCCTTCTCGAACATTAGAGCATTAAACTAATTAAGGTCCTAATTCGGCTAAAACATAAGCTAACAAGAATCTAGCCATACATAGGTTCAGCTTTTAAAAGGCTGTGCAGTGACATGTTTTGCCTTCAAAAGCAGGGCACGCCTGTGAGTTGATTTGTTAATTGTCTTCTACAATACATGAAGATTCGGACCCACGACATTTCAATTTTTATATATTTAAACTTAGAAATTGATTTTTTCTCTCCTTCTATCTACTTATTTTTTATTACGTGAGAACTACAGTTATTCTTTTAATATTATAGAATTTTCATGACCTTTATGGCACAAATAAATGTTCATAAATTCTTACTTAACATTTTCAATTCTTAGAGGATGTAAATAATTATAAAAATAAAAAGGGATATATGTGTAAGGTTTATTGTGAGGTAATATATGTTACCGTGATTTACTGTGCAGAAAAATTCCAAGGACCAGCGACAGCTCGGCTCTTGGGGTTCAGCTAGATTTAAAGAATCGTCAACGGGTACTCGGCTCATACATTATTTTGGCTATATGATTAAGTTACCAATGAACCATTGATGAACATGAAGGCATCATACTTGTGCAATTTTTACTAATTAATTGGTTTTTTTGGCCTTCTCAGGTGGTGATTGATAATGGACTCGTCGAAGTCACATTCTCCCGTCCAGATGGTGATGTTACCGGAATCAAATACAAAGGAATCGACAACGTGCTTGAAATCGGCAACGATGAAGATAATCGAGGGTATGAACATTTCATTTTAATCTTGTAAAAACCTGTTCAATTTTCTGTAGAATCCTTTAATCTGGGTTAGCGAGCAATTATACTAACTGCACTTCACCATATTTCGAATACAGATACTGGGACGTGGTCTGGAACAAGCCGGGAGATTCCATCATCTTCGACAGGTAAATTTCTCTCTCCCTCTAAATGTTGACATAAGCCAATGCCATGATACTAGATTTAGATCCTCTTATATTCTAAGAAATATGAATGTCCTGACCGGTGCAGAGCGGCAATTGCCCAGTTTTGGGTGCATATGCCATGATAGCAAGCTTAAATTGGGTTGGAAAGTTGTTTTGTAATTTAAAATTCTTCTACTCTGCAGGTTAGTAGCAACAGATTTTAGAGTGATAATGGAAGATGAAAACCAAGTGGAGGTATCCTTCACCAAAACATGGGATCTTTCAATGGGAAAATCCACAGTTCCTTTAAATGTAGACAAAAGGTGAAGTCTAAATATTCTACACAATGCTTTAATACCATGAAGAGTTAAAATATGCTTTCATATTAATTTAATTTCATGTTTGCAGATATATAGTAAGGCGTGGCCAGTCGGGGCTCTACTTGTACACCATATTGGAACGCTTGGAAGGATGGCCCGATGTTGACATGGATCAAATTAGAGTCGTTTTCAAGCTCCAAAAAGACAAGTAAAAACTAAAACAAAATCCATTCAATTCGCTATTAATCGATGAGTTCTACTGTAGTAGTGCTAGCAGTAACCAACGCCTGATCTGATTTACTGTACATGTAATGTCTGGAATTTATTTCGTCAGGTTTCACTACATGGCATTATCGGACTCCAGGAAAAGGATCATGCCAATGCCTGAAGACCGCGCAAGTGGCCAGCCTCTGGCTTATCCCGAAGCTGTTCTTCTGACCAAACCGATAAACCCAGAACTTAGAGGAGAGGTAACTCTTATTTCATCTTTAATTTCTCTGATGTGCCAACCATAAATAGTTGAAAAGTGACAGGCACGGTTGTCACTAGCTAGCCTCTGCTAGGGGATTATCATTGCTGGCTCGGTGATTTTTTTCGTCAATCTTGTCCCTTGCGTCCGTTGTCTGAAAGTCCCGTGACAATGTGAGGTGCAGGTGGATGACAAGTACCAGTACTCATGCGAGGACAACGATAACAAGGTGCACGGGTGGACTGCAGAGGACCCCCCTGTGGGATTTTGGATGATTACACCCAGTAATGAATTCCGTGTTGGTGGACCCAACAAGCAGGATCTTACTTCCCATGTGGGCCCCGTTGTTCTCAACGTAAGCAACCCAACTCTCTAATTTATCCAGATTCTGTGATACACATTCATGTCTGACTCCTTTAGTGCCTAAAGGTTGTCACTTGTCGGAATAATTTTCTAACTTGCCATGTTCAGCTTTTGTCTAATTCCTTCACTCACATGTAGATGTTCACGAGCACACATTATGCTGGAAAGGACTTGAATACAGCATACAGAAATGGAGAGCCATGGAAAAAGGTCCTTGGCCCGGTATTCGTCTATCTTAATTCTATTTCACCGACAGAAGATTCCTCGATACTTTGGGAGGATGCTAAGGAACAGGTTATAAATCTGCTAACTCAGCTACTGATTCTATTGAGACAAATTACGGATCATACATTTTTATTGACTGTAACATGATGTTTCATTGATTAATTTAGATGTCAATAGAAGTCAACCGGTGGCCATACGATTTTCCTCAATCAGAAGATTTCCCTTCTTCAGATCAGCGCGGTGCTGTCACTGGCCAATTACTAGTTCGTGACCGGTAATGCTATGGTGACTCTGGATGATCAACATGGTTGAAGTAAATAATTGCTAATAATTGTTTTTTTTTTTTCCTTTCATTCCAGATACGTCACTGAGAGTTTAACGTATGCCTCCTCTGCTTATGTGGGCTTGGCCGCGCCAGGAGATGTGGGCTCATGGCAAACAGAATCCAAGGTAACTTCAGTTTGAACTTGAAAAATCTTGATTTGAATTATCCAGAGTTTATCTATCTTCTTCTTCTGACAAAATTGTTCTTTTTTCAGGGTTATCAATTCTGGATTCGAGCTGACAGACACGGGCATTTTGTGATTAAAAATGTCAGAGCTGGGAACTATAGTTTGTATGCATGGGTTCCTGGTGTCATTGGGGATTACAAGTACGATGCTAATATAACAATTAATCCAGGTATGATAATCTTTCCCTCTCTTCTTGATCAAGAGTTACCTGTAACAGGATCAAAATGGATTTCCCTTTTGTTGCATACTATGTGTAATGTGTCAAAATGCAGATGTGGTTATATTGAAAACTATGAGACTCTTGCTTCTTTGTCCTCCTCCTTTTTGCTCTGGTTAATAGCTTGATTATCACATCCAAAATGCAGGATCTAGGATCAGATTTGGTCACCTTGTATACGAGCCTCCAAGAAATGGTCCTACTCTGTGGGACATAGGCATTCCTGACCGCTCAGCTGCAGAGTTCTACGTACCAGACGGATACCCAACACTGATGAATAAATTGTACACCAGTGATCCAGCAGAAAAGTAAGCCCTCGTCAAAACTGCCACGCATTCCGGCTGCAGATTTGTCTTCCCTTCCATATATCTATATAACTCTTTATATGTCCAGGTTTAGGCAATATGGATTGTGGAACCGATACTCCGATTTATATCCCAACGATGATCTCGTTTATACCATTGGTATTAGTAATGTTGAAGACTGGTTCTTTGCCCATGTTACCAGGTATTTGTCTCCCTTAATCTTTTAGCAGAAAGCTAGCTATTTAGCTAACTTCGCCACTGCTAATTCTAACACTTGATCAACAACAGAGATGCAGGAAATAAGACGTACGACCCAACAACATGGCAGATTATCTTTGAACTCGAAAATGCTAACCGAAATGAAAACTACACTCTCCGATTGGCCTTGGCTTCAGCTACTGCATCCGAAATACAGGTATGTAAATTACAATGTGTCCTTCTCATTGTCTGCCACCATTTCACCTGTTGCTAGAATTGCAGTTCTCTTTAATCAAATAATACTAAGAGTTGCTATAATTTGGTCAAAAGGTTCGGTTCAACAATCCAAGCAGCGATCGGCCACTATTCACAACAGGAGCCGTAGGAAAGGATAATGCGATTGCAAGACATGGGATTCATGGGTTGTACTGGTTGTATGGCATTGATGTCCCAGGCTCTCAGCTTGTCGAGGGAAAAAATACAATTTATCTCACTCAGGCTAGAAGTGATGGCCCCTTCCATGGTGTCATGTATGATTACATTCGTTTAGAAGGACCAAGAGGAACTTGATCAGTTGTAAAGGAATCCTATTATTCGTAGGATCCAAATAGGTAGATTATATGTTAATTCAATATTGATGGTATAATTCATATTCTTTTATACAGAAGAAAAAAATTGAATTCCAACAATGATAGAGGCCCGCAAATTTCCATTTCCCATGTTTCCTTTTTTCTTTTTATGTCAGTAATAATTCGGCTCTGCCTTTCCATTGTTCTCTCTTTGTCAATAGTCCGATGAGACATCTTTCTCTGCATGGTTGCAACTTGTAAAACACACCCTGTAAGAAAACATCAGTATTTGGTCATTAGCAACAGCAGTGCATAAAACCTGGATTCTTACACCGACCAATTTGTTGTCTTAAACAAGGGGAGACAACATTTCCTCAGCGATCACGTATTTGTTCCTGTTTTTTCTTAACCTTGGTCTTTGTTTTGGGTGTTTAAGATGAATGAATTATTGCTTTTGGTCACTGTGTTTTGGGTGAATGCCCATCATTGCTAGCTAGTTTATGAGAAATAAACAAATGGTTTTAGTTTAACAGCGCACCTCGTATATCATGAGTTAGGAATCACAAGAGGGTTTAATCTAATCTAGCACTAATCTAGTCCCAAAACATTCCCTCTCTGCCTCCTCATTAGGGGTGGAGGAGTCTTTGAAGTTCTGCTAAAACCCTCAAGTCTAGATAGGAAATTTGGTTTTGATTTGAATAGCCGGGCAACAGGGGATTTTTTACTGAAAAACAAAGTTCTCTGACATCGAGCACCGATTTAAAACAGGAAAAGCTCAAGCTTCTCCCACTTTGAAGGTGGGTAAAGTTTGTTCAATTTTAGACCTTGCTAATAGCTTGTTAGAAACTCGAAATAAAGTTTAAGACCTTTGCTAATAACTTGTTGGAAACTCAAATCCTGTATTACGAAGTACAGACCCAGCAGCATTTTACTGGCTTCTAAAGCATTTAGAGACTGTATACCCCTTCATCACTGCTTACACCCCTATAGCATTTTGCTCCCACCCCATTTGAGTGGATGCTTTTCTTCCTTGAAAACTTATAGCTTAAAAAATGAAAATAAATAAATAAGCTCTATTCAGTTTGTGGCTGATTCAGGAATCATTTCACAAGTCTGGATTACAACTTCGCAGGCCCTTTTTTTTTTTTCCCTTTTTTGATAGTATGCCCTGTTTTCTTCTTTCAGTTGTTAAATATGGAAGGTATCCTGACCATTTGTCCTTTGTTGTGTTGGAGGTGCCAACAAAAACATGAGAAATAGGTCGTGGAATGCATCGTCTTCCAGTAATGTTGATGCCAGTACCAACCCAGATATTAATAATCCTCTGTTCTTCCATCATCTGCGACTAGCTCATGCTCCAGCACTAGGAGATAATCAAACTGATTTGCCCTGTTTGTAGTGGCCGCCCAGATGTTGTGCTCAGAAACCATGTTTTCAGCACTGGTAATGCCAGTGTTCTAAAATTCTGGTTTGACCCTTGGTTGAATGGCTGAACCCTTGATGGTCTCTCGATATTCAACTTCAAACACTGGAGCTGTAGTGAGCAGCTTCCTAGGGCATCTGGAATGTATTCCTCTCAAATTCATCAAATAAAAAACAACTGCAGCCTTTGATGGAGCACCCTCAAGCACATTATGATGCATTGTTCTTGGAAATCCTAAATCAAGGAGCTCAGCAAGAAGGTTGGGTCTTTATGTAAAATTTTTCGGACCACCGAGGTTATTCAAACGAAGATTCTTAAAATGGAAAAACTAGAACCTAAAAGACTTCGTTTTGCAGGTGGATGTTAATAGAGAGCATATATAGGTGTAAATGTTGATATCACCAAATATAATGATCATCTTCACATTTTACTAGCTGAAGCAGCAAATTTCCAGTTCATGCATAAATCTTTCTCAAATTTTCTCCTACCATTCCTCCCCCACTTTCCACCCATCTTTCAAATAAAGGAAAATGCCTCGGAACGTGTGTTTTTGTCTCTCTTTCCTCCGATTTTAAGAACATGAAGTTCGAGAATTTGTGCAGCTAAACGATTATTTATAAGACCTACATTAATTATATGAAATGAATCCACGTACAATGAGGAGATGGGTTGCCCAACACAGTAAAGAAAGCATCTGCTTCTCTCAATATAAATTTATTGATTGGCACTGTTGTCATTTACTGTACAACTCGACAGCTGAGGATTCCTATGGAACATTCAAATGGCAAAATTCTCTTAGTCTCAAGGTTCTTAACAGGGGCAATTAACCCCAAAAAGACCAACACACATTCATGAAACTGTATCATGCTTGAGCAACATTAAATTTTCCACAACAGGCATAAACTCTTCTAGGCTCTCTTCAAACAAAATCTCAAATCGGCCTGGCCTCTAGATGCTGCAGCCAAATTATTCCATATTTTGAAGTTCAACTTTTGACCTGAGTTTCCTTAGAAAACCTTCATTACAAAAAAAAATCTAGAAATCAGAAAGTAGCCTTTCTAAGCTGCTTAAATGCTTCTATTAAAATTTGTAAACCATTTCCTCTGTGTATCCAGCTTCCTTTAGCAGGCCAGTGAGCTGCAACAGAGCAAATAGCAAGTATTAACAAAACGACAAATTGTTGACTCGTCAAAAATAACAAAAAGATGAATTCACCAGTCCATACCTCCCCCTGTGAACGATCTTTAGCCTTATCACCAGATATATGTTTCATCATCCCAGGGGGTCCACACACCTGAAAGAGCAAACAATAGCGGGGGGGGGGGGGGGGTTCAAAATGAGTTACAAACTCGTTCCAATTTCCACATCAACTATATGGGAAAGCCAAAAAAAGAGTTTACAGCTGATATGGAAGGGTACATTTTCTGTCATGCAAGAACATATCTTTTCACTTAATGGACTAATGAAAGAACAGGGTGACGTTGACTGTGAGTTGAAATTTATAAAACTCAATTAAAGAAAATAGAAGTTGAAAACTATCCTAAACAGGGGTAAGTCCTTCGTAGCATAGCCCGGAAATAGTGATTATTGTTTCATAATTCTATGAATGCTATGTTGGTCAGTGATTTAAAGAAGCTCCTTGTAACTCGCGACTTGAGTTTAGAAAAAGGTAATCTGTTATGTAGGAAACAGTATCTGGAACACGCAAGAAAGTCCTGACATCAAGAAGCAGTATTTATTTGAACAATGGTTCATCATATCTTCTATGAAAGAAAAAATATTGGAAGGGATAATGTCAATCTGAAAGCACTAATTGACAATGCAAAGACTTTTTAAGTGTTCAGTGAAGAAAACAGTGATGGAGCGAGAATTTTCTTGGGTAGGCAAAAACACATGCAAAACAAATCCAAAATAGTAAAACCTGTAAGAGTATATGCTTGTGTAAGTATATGTTTGTGTGTTCGAATGTGTAATTACCTAAATGCAAATTTAAACTTGCCTTGATATTAATGTATATATATCGAGTACTCCACGTGATTGGAGAAAAAAGCCAAATCCAATGTACCATATTAACGAATATATTAGGCCCAGCTTCAGAGCAAGAAACATGGATGACTAAGTATTTAATGAGCTACTACTATATAACATAGATCAAGAAAATAGAAAAGGCTTAATTATCTAGTAATTGTTTTTAGTACAAGTAGGCCATGGCCCCCTACTGCCTCCCTGGGACTCCACCACTGAACTAGCTATATTTAATGAAGGCTAAAGATGCAGAAGTTACAAATTGACATTTACCAGGATAATTGTATCATCACTCGGACGAGGTAAGCCTTTCACAACCATATCTTTTGATATGTAACCTGAACCTCCTTTCCAGTTCTTTGGAGGATTGTCTACAGTATAGAATATCTGGGATTTTTACCATAAAAAATATTAAGGAGTTTTCATTGGAGAAGAATAACTGTAGTTGAACTGATACAGCAAATTTTCAAATTCAAACAACTGATACCTTTAAATTTGGATGGCTAGCAGCAAGAAAGTCAAGCTTCTGTTTAAGAAGTATGTCATCAGGGGAAACATTCGCATAAAGCAACGATACCTGTTAAGAAAAAATAAAGATCATCAATTTGCTACTACTTTAGGTGAGAAGTCTTCATGAAAAAAATAGTGATCGTGATTGATCTACATAAATAAATGATCTTGTAACTTATATTTGTGATATTCTGACATATCCATATAATATTTGATGCTAACAGAAGCATTCAAATCATCATTAAGGTATAAGTCAAAATACAAAGTTACATATTAAATGGGCAGAAGCTAATGATCACAGAAAATAACATTGAGACAGTGTCACCTGAGTGTTGTCATCGGGATTCTTCAGTATAGCCTCAATTACTTGAAGCATTGGAGTAATGCCTGTGCCACCTGCAATCTGAAAGAACATGATAAAATCATCAAACTGGATAGCAATGAACATGTTTGTAAATGGACCTTGCAATGAGAACTAGAGAGCACATATGCAAGGTGATGAAAATATAGAACAAAAATGAGCTAGCAAATCTTTTCCTTCGTGCTACATGTAGAATTGGACTGATAACCCACTATTATTTAATGTAAACAAGATAATTGACAGAAACACATATTAGCCATGGTTAGAAGAAAGGATGCAGAGCTGACAATTCCCAAAACCACCTTTCCCCCCATTCCACTGATCTTTAATGTACATATGATAATTGACTCTTCAGAAACACATATAGCCATGGTTAGAAGAAAGGATGCAGAGTTGACAATTCCCAACACCACCTTGCCCCTCATAATTAAGAGGGGTTAACGCCCTTCACAACGCTTCAAATCTACATGAGCTCTTACCATGCCAATGTGCTTCTTCATATTGGGAGAATATCTGAGCTTTTCAATGGGCCTGAAACAAGAAAAAAGCATCAGTGATAAAGACAATGCACAGTAAAGATCTGTTAGCTTATGGTTGTGAATAACATACCCTTTCACTTCAACAACATCTCCAGATTTTAAGGTAGCGAAATGCTGACTCATTTTTCCTTCAGGATACACCTGCAACAATTTGAAAGGAATGGGAGAAAAATTCAAGATGAGGAGCATTAAATAGGAATAAATGGCCATCTTTAATAGTCTAAACTGAGGAAGTATGCGAGGAAAAATAGCTAAACAATTATGTCACTTACCTTGATTAATAAATCAAAATATCCCTTAGAATCTGGGTCTGATATAGGAGTATACCTGAGTAGAGAATAAGTTCCACAAATTAACTTTCAACAATCCAAGAACAAACTAACCATTTTGCCAGTAAAATCATTTCAAGAGAAGAGCCATGGAAACCACATTTTAACATGAAACTGCTTATCTTCCTTTTTTTTTCCGAGAAGGAGAAAAGGGAGGCAGCAGCTTTGATGGTCAAAATTCTGCTTGTCAAGGAGACTAGAAATGCCATAGCAAGTACAATTCGGATGGAATTCCATCCTAGGTCAAAATTCTGCATGTCAAGGAGCCTACTAACACCATAGAAGTATAATTCAAAAGGAATTCCATCCTATGTATTCAAGACATCCAGTTCTTAGAAACAACTTCAGTACTCAAGTATCAAGAACACTGAGATCCAAGAAAAACTTATAAGCAGTCAACTTTTACTCTAAAGAAAACGAGCACAGCCATGAAAAAGTAAGGCGGGAAGAAATCAAGCAACATATTGAGAGAAATAAAATTGGATCAAGCATACTGGAATCTTGAACAGGGAGACTTACGGGCGTACAACATATTTTGTTTTTCCTTCAGCATCTTGTCCTATTGGAGCCCTGCAGTTACAAAAGTACATCAAAGCAATGAAAGAACCAGAACACTTAATTTAAAGCCTCTTTTGATCCTAAAAAAAATCTACAGAAAATATATGGAAGTATCAGAACAAGCGGCATAAAACACACCTTGTAATAATGCATGAAGCAATATCTAAACCCAACTTTGCAGCAGGATCAAATGAAAACCTGGCATTCCAAAGAAAAGGGCAGGAAAACAAGTCATGATTATAGGCATGGAACACAATTAACAACTAAAGTAACATTTGCCTAGAAAATCAGTTTCTCAGAGACATCACATAACGTGCTCCAGAACAATCCAAATTCAGTCAAATCCACAACAGGGAATAAAAAAGCATACCTGAATAAATGAGTATTATGGCTAACTCTGGCAGTGTCTTGCAGCTTAAATTCAATCCATTTATCTGGATTGAGAGCTGAAAAAAGAGACAACAAGCAAGCAAGCATCAATATTGTTTCCAGAACAGCATAGCCACATCCCATCTTATGAACAAAAAGGAGGGGATAGAAACTCACCAACTTCTGGACTTCCTTCTACTTTCACCTCTTCTAAATGAGCCTGGTACATTGTCAAAAATCACAAAGCATTTAAAAAAATCTAAAACTGCGAAAAAACAAAAAAAGGAAATACCCATCTCAGAATCAATCAATTATGATGATGATCATCGTCAAAATATCTATTTAATCAAAAACAAATGAGTGTGATTTGATAGAAAACCCGGATGGAAAATTACCAAATTTGGAGAGTTGTAGTAGTACAAATAAGAGATTCCACCAGTAACTGCAGCGATTGCTCCAAAAGTGGACTTGGGCTGACCTCCGAATGAAACTGGAGTGGCCTTAGCTAGTCTCCTGAAGAAGGTAGAAGCCATTTTTGTACACTCAAAATAAATTCGAAGCTGCAAAGCGAAGAAGCAAACTCTTAGCTAGGTATATATTTTCTTAGGCAAATGCTACAGTGCCGCTGCATTAAAATGCCGTTTCTGTGATACAATGCCGACGCTGTCCCTTGGCTGCCACGTGGTGATGAACCTTCGTATTTGTTTTTCATTCTTTCCCTCAAAATATTGAAACTACAATTTCGCCCCACACTTTATGAGATTTTAACGGATTAATGACACATTTCCCCTTATACTCTTACTTTTTTATGCATCTTCCCTTGTATAGAATATTTTATGCATTCTACCATTTTACTATTGTTTTGTTAAAATTTATATCCTTTCATCCAATTTTATTACGTGTCAAGAATATATATGTATTAATCTATAAAGATTATCACTTGAAAATTAAGCTGAATTCGGGGATTTGAAACCGCTATTTTTATAGAAGACTGTATAAGCCACAAGCTGTTCGATAAAATGACGAGGAGAAAAAAGACTGAAGTTAAATGGAGGAAATCATTTTTGAATTTATCCATCCCTTGTAACAAGAGAAATACTAGTGAGAAAGAGAGAAAAATTTGCAGTTGGTGGCACTCAAACACTTAGTGCTAAGTTTCTGAGTACAGGTGCCGATTAAAATAGAGAAAACCAGGGGTGTGCATGCAAGCAGTAGCAAACTACGGTTGCAACTGAAAAGGATTTGAAGGAAATTTCTGTAACACACAAGGCCATCCTTGAGGATTGGACTTCTCACACATTGTAGAGCACCAGTATAAAACCCTGAGCATATAATCTCTCTCGCTCTCTTTTAATTTTTGTTTTTACATCTATGCATGGCTCATTGTTTCACCGTTTGCTCGTGTGATTGGTCATCCCTTTGTACTATTTAGTCTCTCTTTTCTTGCCCTGAGTAAATTGTCACAAGTATTGCTTACAGATTACTAGCTTATGTACACATTTGTGTTTGAAGTCGTCTTTCATACATCTTTCTATTGCCTGCGGCATTGTGTACTGCGTACTGTTTTTTTGCACATCATCTAGTTTTTATTTATTTCTTACAGGGATAAACCAGAGTCATCGATCAGATCCTCCTCAACAGTGTGGAAGGCAGTTTGGTACCTGAGTGCCCCGGAAAAGATAAGGAAAATGCAATCTCATGCCAATCCAACTGCTTTAAGCTCTATTTAGTCCCCTCTCCCTTTTGTAGGCATGCCAAAAAGAGGAAGAAGCTGTGGAGCCACTATGGTTAGCTAGTTCTAGGGTACTATGATCAAGAGTAGGGTTTGGAAATTTTGAGTGAAGGTGGAGCACTATTAATAAGCTGGGGAATGAATGCAGAAATGACAACATTGCGATTAGTGCTGCGTGTTTGTGTTGACAAGTTTGGAAGAGCAAGAATGACCATCAAATAGATGAAGTAGCAAGAAAGACATCCCTGCAGCAGGACCCTCCTTCCTTCTCCTTCTCCTGCTCCAACATCTTCTCAAAGAGGAGTCCAGATGAATAGAAGGGCAAAACCACTTGATGGGAACCTAAAGATAAATATGTTGTTTCGATGACTGAGGAAAGCCCAATTGCCGGGTTTTGGGGTTGTGTGTAGGAACCACAGTGGTAAAGCGGTGGGGATGGTAGGGGTTCCAAGTGCAAGAGTAGGCATGTCGCTCGAGGACAAGCCATGAAGATTAGGGAAGCTCTCATCTTCACTACTTCGTTGGGAACTCATGGGATTGTAATCGAATCTGATGCTGTTGCTGCTGTGTCAGCTATCAAGGATTCAAGATTGACCCCTGCTTGGAAAGTTGGTCTGGTCATAGCAGACATCAAGCATCATTTACCATTTATGATAATGTGTCCGTAAAGACGTTTAAAAGTATAGAGAGTATAATATGGTCGTTTGAATTCTTTGCCTCCAGAATTCATTAGGGTTTTACAAGTCTCCGCTGCATGTAAATCGGATGCCAGATTACACTGGCTAACACCCAAATGTAGTCTCTCTCTTTTCTTTTCTTTTTTTGACCAGCATAAATCATGAACTTACATATCATAAAGATAAAAGAGAAATGACAAGATATCTTACAAAGGAATGAGAGAAATAAAGGAATCAATGCACCATGAAAACAAAAATGGAAAAAAAAAGAAGGAAAATACCATGAAAAGATCAATTACCCCCCCCCCCTCTCTCTAATTATAATTACTCTTATAATTATGTTTTTAGCTGAGAAAGATTTCACAATTAATGTATTATATAGAATGTTTATGTAAGGAATAAGACACTGATATGTTGCTCTACTCCAGGATGCAATACTGCTACTACTTTCTTCCTGCGGATGATTAATTGAAGAGTAAATGTTATTTTTTAAATTACTTGATACAAAAAAAAAAGTCTCACCCACCTTTAAATAAAAAAATAATTTATGAGATAAAGAGTTATTAAATTTAATGAAATTCATGATCTAAATCATTGGTTTAACAAGTTGATATGAGTTCACTCAATTTTTTTAATTAAATATTTTTATTTATAATTTTTCTTTTTATAGGCCAAGATTATAGGTAGGTATATACGTCTGGTCTTGTTGTTAATTTTTTAAAAATTTGTTTTTACTTAATGCATTTTCAGCCCTTTAAAATTAAAAGAAAAAAAATCATTCTTTTTTTATTATTATTATTTAAATGGGTCTTTTTCTTATTTGACTTTAAAACATTTTTTTGTTATTTAACTTAAAAAACTAGGTCATTTTTTGTTTTTCAGTCTCTTGTGCCTCTCATGTTTGTTTATTTTTCAAATTGTTTTTTATTTAATACAAAAAAGTATCTCTACCTAGTTATTATGTAATTAAATAAAAAAATAACTTAAGAAATAAAAGATATTAAATTTAGTGAGATGTATGACTTAAATTACAAGTTTAACAAAATTAACTCGAGTTCACTCGAGTCTAGTTTTTAATCTTTTTTTAACTGATTTTTTTTTAATTTTATTTTTTAACATTAGATTGCTTTGAGATTGGATATAATTATTTGTTTTTATTTTTTTATGACGTTGTCACGATTTCATAATTCAGGTGCGAGTTTAATTGATTAACCCGAGTTAAATTAGACCAATCTAATATATTGTTGTTTCAATATTTTAAAAAAAAATCCAATATATTACTTACCCGGCATTGAAAAAAGATATCATCCAATATAGGTCAAACTTTGCATTCATAACTATTTTTTTTTCTTTTTAGAAAACACAATATCAATGCATAAATATTGTTTTGCATTAAAAAGAATCTAATATGTAGTATATCACGGCCAATGGACTAGTACAATTAAAAAACTTGGGGTGAAAACTTCATAAGAATTGTGAGCCACCTCAAGATTTTTTTTTTTCATTTGCATCCTTTCTTTTTTTTCTTTTGATTGAGTTTTTCAAACTATTTTTACCACATAAAATCTTTTGTTTTCATTTGCATCCTTCTCTCGTTCTTTTTATTGGCCCTTCAAACTTCTTTTTTCATTCCATTCTTTTGCTTCTCTTTTAACAATTGTAGTTTAGTTTTACATATTCATCGCTGGTAAACCATGAAACGGTGTTCGAAATCATAAACACATGAGATGGTGAGAGAAGGAAGAAAAATAAAAATAAAATGGAAATACAATATAGAAGAAAGACACAAACCACCGTGGGTTACAATAGTTACCCTTGGTATTTTCTTTTTCTTTTTAATTTTGTTATCCCTTAACTATTTTTTATTTTTAATTTTATCTTTAAATATTAAGTTGACTTGAAATTGAATTTGATGTTTTATTTTATTTGACTTGAAAATAGAGCTCTCGCAATGTTAAAAATAAATTTTGACATTGTATCACTGTTTGATTTGGAAAAATAAAATTTAATTTTATTGACCCAAATTAATTTAAACTTTAGAGACCCAATTTCAAAATAAAATAAATATTTACCTTTTTTTTTCTAAGAAATAACATCTTTATCTTACCTTTTTTTATTTAATTTTTGGCTGGAATCAATCAATTATTAATTATTATCATTTATTAGCTATATATCATTCTCAATTTTTTTTTATTGAACATGAATATAAACCTTGTAGTTTGCAAATACAATTTTTTTTATGATAAAAAACATTAACACAACACCCGCAGCCTTTTATGATGTTGAAAAAAAAAAATTGATTCATCCCGCAAAGAATCAAACTAGTATTAGGCGAGCAAGTTTGAACGGAGGTTTCTCCCAGTGTGAGCCACCATCTGACTTATTTTTATTTTATTTTATTTTATTTTTTTTGGTAACCCGGGGTGTCCGGGCCAGCTTACGCGCACCACGACTATTTCCCGGGCCCACTGAACATCCTGCAAGCCCAGTAGGCAGGTAAGGCACCGCGGGGGTGACAGGCTGGTACTCTTGAGGATCGAACCCAGGACCTTCGCAAAGACAAGCTTTGTTGTTGACCAATGGGCTAGACCCTCAAGTGTCCATCTGACTTAATTTTGATAAGCATAGTGCACAAGTGTTGTTTCAAAATTTATTTTTTATTTAATAATATAAAAATTAAAATAAATATTTGTAAGAAAGTCAATTCATAAAAATTTTAAAGGAAAATATATTTTTTTAATTAAAATTATCTTCTCACATTCATGTGATTTTGGATTTTGAAAATAACATGTCTGTTTATTTGCAACAAGGTTTATTGAATAAAAACTATTAGCAATTAAAAAATATTCGTAAAAATCTTAATGAATTAAATTAAAGAGAAAATGTATCTTTTTAATAATATACTCACTTTCTTTATTCATGTATTTCTTTTATTAAAAGTTTTGTTTTTAAAATAAAAAACTTACTGTGATCATCAAAACAAGTTTAAATAAGAACAAAACAAAACAAAAATATGGATCGAGCTTTTCTAGACGCTATTATGAACAAATCTAAGAATAATAAGTCTTATACTATTTTATAAAAAATCTATAATAAAAATAGTAAAACAGATATTCTATTCTTATCAAATATCGAAATTCATAATTTTAAAAAAATAAATACATATTAGTTTAATATATAACTAATAGTAAAGTAATGGTAAATATCACAAGCTCTATTGTTATGAAAAATTAAGGCATAATTGGAGAATTGTCTAATTATTATTTTTAATAAAATTATTTAAAGAAAGTTTTATTATATTTTTCAAGAAAAAGACTTGGGGTTATTTAACAAATAGTTTATAAGCGTATCACCTAAAATAAAAAGGTTAAACTTGCACACTCATTGTCTATCTTAATTTGTTTTATAGAATGAATGATGTGTTGTTTATCTAGACAAACAATGTGTTTATTTTCTGGTACAGATTCCGATTATTTATGATGGTTGAAAGTTAATATCCAAATTTTAAGATTATAAAAACTCATTTTCAATTTATTTTCACACCAAAATAACTATTAAACATCCGTTAAACCCAGTTTTATCCCAAAAAAAACCTCATGTTTTCTAAAATTTCAAAATTAAATCACATCACAAAAAAAAAAAAAAAAAAATTCAAGCTACAATCTACTTTTATTTTGACAAGATGTCACTGCTTATGGTACCTTTATACTACAAGCCATTAAAAAATTCAAACTACCTTTACGTAACTCCTCTGTTTTTTAAAAGAACGTACAATTCATTGTTTTATAGTGTGGACGGCAGAATCCAACCATTTATGGTGGTTGAAAAGTTAAGGTTTGGATTTTAAAATTTTAAAAACTTAAAAAATTCATTTTTAACTTGTTTTCGTATATAAACTCCTACAAAATATTATAAAAGCCTCATTAAACCTATTTATTTCCCAAAACACCTCCAATCTTTCTAAGAACTCAAAATTAAACCAAATCACAAAAACCCTCCCAAGTCCCAATTTATTTTTCTTAGCAATATAAAGAATTCAAACTACCTCCATAAAACTTTTATTTGCAAAATAAACCCAATAACACAATGATCGGTATTTTTCATCACCAGAATGTGCCCAAGTAACCTCTTTCTCCTTTCTTCTATTTTTAAATGATTTTCTCCCTTTTCTCACTGTATAAACAATGAAGTTTCAGACTATAACATAGAATTCTAAAACATCAGAGATCAAATAATGTATGAACTAAACTTCAAGGACTAAATTGAAGTTTTCCACTCTTTTTTTATTCCATAGCCTAAAATTATATTTCTCACAATTTATTTTTAATTTAACGTCATGCTATTTCTCGATACTTCGAATACGAAGTACCATGCGAAGTGAAATCAACTCTCTCTCTCTCTCTCTCTCTCTCTCTCTCTCTCTCTCTCTCTCTCTCTCTCTATTTTTTTTTTTTTTGGCTTCCTTATGTACATTTTAGGAAGTTGACAGATGAGTTGACCGCATCCTCCTCTTTCCTCCCCCCTCTTCACTTGATTTAATTTAATTTAATTTATTTAATTTTTTAAAAAAGTACCTTGACCATTGACTCGTATGTTTCCATGGCTACGCATGTTGTAACACGTAGAAGCTTGCTGCGCAAGGTTTGGTACGCGGTTGATGGGAGACCCGACGCGATAATCAAGAAGCCTTCACCACATCAAAAATTAATTAATTAGTCTAATGCTGTTAGATCGGCACTTTCCATGATGAGCTTCTTTAATCTTATCATTATTTGCTTGATTAATAAAACATTATGACAGCATTAATTTATAGCTTTAGCGCTGTGATAACATGAACTTGTGTGCTTCCTTACTATTATAGCTCGGAAAGTGTCCATGTCCCACTCTGCCTAACAAAAGTTATGTATCTTGTTAACTTCTGCAGCAAAGATTAACAGCATAGGATGAGATCAAATCTAGATTTAAGAGAATAATATAATTATATTTTGGATTTTATTTAATAATTTAATTTTTTAGATTAAGATAACTTTTTAATATTATATTAAAATTTTAATAACCAAAAAATCACGAGTTTGAATCTTACCATCAATATTTATTTAATAAAAATTATACACAAGTTAATATGAGTTTATACAAGTTTCAGGTCTAAAGAGCTTTTACTTGAAGAAGTTTGTTAGAGAATAATATAATTATATCTTGGGATATAACCTAATAACTTAAATTTTTGATTGAATTGGTTTTTTAACAATTAAAATTATTAAAAAACATCAATTTAATATATTTTAACATTAAACATATTTTGAAAACACAACAATTACAATTTGAAAAGCAACGAGAAACTGTGCTTGAAACGGCTTTACGGCAGTTTGCTAATTCCCCCCCTTACCATGTGAATTTCCAAGGAGCAGGCAAGGGACAAATAGTGATATTACATACATATACATGAAAATGAATTATAATAGATGGCCGTGGAGCTTCAGGAGTGGACATGGCCTACCACTTAATTGGACAGTGTTATCATTTTATCGTGGACTAGAATCCTGATTTGTCATCATGTAGTTGCTGAATATTTCATGTCGATAGGTCAAATTATACTTTCTCTTTCATTTCCACTGCCACCGTTTTCAGGCTGACTTCCTCGCCATCGTTTCTGATTTCACAAATCTTTCTTGGATATTTTATAAAATTGATTTAATTTAATAATTTAAATTGTTAAATAAAATTTTAAAATATAATTTATAACTATTTTAAATGAAAGTTCTTTAAACTTAAAATTTATATAGATTCATTTTATCTTGTACATAATTTTTATCAAATAAATAAGGATAATGATATTCGAATTCGTAACCACTTAGTCATCACCATATCATAAAATTAATTCAATTTAATAATTTAAATTGTTAAATAAAATTTTAAAATAAAATTTATATTATTTTTTAATATGATACATAGCGCTGCCTTGCTTTCCAGCATACCTGTTGAACCTGTAGAAGTAGAAACCATAGCCAGCTGCTGCCACAACTGAAAATCTCATGCTCAAATCCAGTCCGGTGGGCAATGGGATCCAAACTTGAACACAGCCAAAGATCGCAGATGAGGATTTGAGCAGCCTTTCGATGCAAGCTTTAAAATCAAGAATTTAATCATACTATTGTGGCACTCTTGCATCATTGTAAACACAAAAAAGACTCTGCCCTCCTAATTTCAAGCTTAAATTGGTCGTAGTGACTAGTTTCTTTGTGCTTTACATAACATCAATCATGTCAACTGTATGAACATTTTTGTAGTGCGTTGCTGGCAATGTCACTGCTTATGCTACCTTTATACTACAAGCCATTAAATAATTCAGGCCAACTTTAGGTGACCTAAAGGAGTATCGTGGAAGATGACAACTACCCGTGAGTGAACCAATTCTAAGCATGTCTATCTAACTATTTAATTACCCTTTTTAAAAAACAACAATGAAATTTCATTAACATAAGACGACATCATAGGGCAATTGGATGCAGTGTAGGGTAAAAACCCAGCAAAATAATTAAACCATAATGACTCCAACATAAAAAAGCACAATGAAAACAAATAGCATGTAGAGAAATGATGATAATACATGTATCGAATCACGGGTTAATCTATTAAGTAAATTTAGAATATGTTTGGTAATGTGATAGTGGTTGTTTTTTAAATAACTTTTTTGTATTAAAATGTATGCTACTGATGCTTTTTTTAAAAAAAAAAATTATTTTTGATATCAACACATCAAAACAATCCAAAATATACAAATTAAATTAAATTTTAACTAAAAATATTTAAATTTTATAAAAACTCGGTTTGCACTGCGTTCCTAAATGGATTCTTAGATATATTATGGGTAAAACTAGATCAAAATCAAGTTTCGACCAGGTGTGGGCGGGCATAGTTACACCATGCTTGAATTAGTCGGAAGAAGCTTGTTCGTCAGGTAGCATTCCGAGCCAAGATTCCATCAATGCAGGCAGAAAAATCATGGCCATAAGGATGAGGAGATTGACTTATTCACCATGTAAACCGGGCCACTAATCTCTCATGATAGATCTCTAAGTTTATGAAACTTCAACGAGCAAGAAATTTAATCAAACAACTCAATGCCTACTCCACCTGCCTTTCTCACGATCAAACAAGTGAGAAGAAAGGAGAAAAGGTGAAACATGTTCTTATGCTCCACAACAACAACTTCAATCACCATCTCTTCTAACATCAAGGAGTTCATATCATAATTATTAAATTAATTGCAGGATGTAACTCGTCTTCTGTCATATTCATTGAAGTCTTGAAACTGATGGCTGTGGTTACTGGTTAGAAATCTTGGGAGTTTCTTTTTTCTTTTTTGTTTGTTATAATTTAATGATACACACCATGATTTCTCTTAATTATAAACTAGTTCTTATAGTTTGTCAAAACTAATTAATTAGTCCTCATGATTTCAAAAATCATATATTTAATAATTAATTAATTTTGTATATTTAATTAGTTTTATTTTTTGTTTTGAGATTTTTTTAAAGAAAAGGATAAGATGGAGAGATTGATGAGAAATAAAGCTTTTTTATTTTTTGGAACAAAATACTTCTAAATTAAGCATGGTCAACATTGATTAAATGATTATTTAATTTTTTTTTATATTATAGGAGTTAATTAATATACCTTAATAAAACATAGGGACTAAGTTATAGTTAACTCCACTATGCAACAACCACATAGGCTTTTGTTTTCACTTGTATGTGTACAATGTCAGCCATGTAATTGCGCAAAAATAACATGTCTATTTTGGGTAGAATAAATCCAGCTTTTGAATGTGAAATACAGAGAAAAGTGAAAACTTCTAACGCTCGTGGCTTTGGCTTGGATAATGAAATGGTGCGATTCCCCTTTTTTTTGAAACCAATAAAGCAAAAAACAAAAGCCAAAGCAGTGATTTTTACATTACAGATTCAGAGCCAGAGAGCAAGCAAAGCACGACATTCAAATTTTTTCTGACTTTTTGAAGGGATCTCTTCAAGAAATTCTCTATTTGTGATTTGTCTCATCAACCTCTGCTACTCCTACTACTTTTAACACTCTCTTTGAATCAAAATTCACATTCCTTTACTGTTTTGTTCTCTTCTTCAAACACCCTTTTCTTCCAAAGTCCTATACTGTTTCGTTTTAGTACTACTTCTTGGTTGAGGTTTTGTTTTTGTTCTTTTTAACATCAACCCACTTTTTGTTTCTTGTCAAGATTTCTACTTCGGATTATTTCTAGTCATTTCAGAAACACCATCATTACCTCTAATTAGTATTGTCTTCTTTCTTTTTCTCTTTCCCGCTCATTAATCTTTTTTTGTTTCATGCAATGGAATCTTTATTGTTTTGTTTGAAAGACTGGTGCTTTGTTGATTTAATTTTCTATGGTTAATTATGGTGCGAATCAAGAATTAAAAATAGATTTTTAAGTGTGGTGGGGGCTTATGGGCGGTGCTGGTGATGGCGGTAGTGGTAGAGTTCAAGTAGTTGATAGTAAAGGGTGTTCAAGGTTGTTTGTGGGGATGTCAGCTTCATTACCTTCTTTTAGAGGGTTGCAATCTTTTGAGCCAATGTCTCCTGTTACTTCCTCTATTGGGTCTGAGCCTGTCGTGGTTAGATCACATGGTCCATTTGCTGGTCTTGTTATTTGTGTTACCGGTCTATCCAAAGGTATTTACTTCGCGGTACTGAGTAATGTTTTTGCTTGTTTTTAATTTTTAAGATTCTGAATTGTTGATTTATTTAGCAAGAAAAACATAAAGAAGGCATGAAAGATTGTGATTTTGTGTTTGAAATTTGTATTATATTGTAGATTTGTGTTTATCATATAAAAGTAACGTTTTTTTTTATTATTTGTATGAAGTCACGAACAATAACTATACAGTTGCAGCTGTTTGTGTTATTGTTATGATAACAACAACATTTTTTCTTTGAATTGTTAGGTATCAGGTACATATTTGAGCTATCTGTTTTATGTAATCTTCTCTCCTTTAAAAGAAAAACATGATGCTAACTAAGGTAGAATTATGGCTATCTTGAATATGATGTGTTGTTTCATCTTTTTGATTCTCTCTTCAAATTATTTGATATGTTAAATTTATATTCTTTTTTAACAGATAAAACAATTCAATTTTCTCGTTTAACTATCTAAATAAGTAGTTGTTCAGGTTTGAAATTCTTCTTATGCAGAAGCCAGGAAACAAGTCATGGAAGCAACAGAGAGATTAGGTGGTCAATACAGCCCTAATTTGCATCCTCAGTGTACTCATTTGGTGGTTCAGATATCCTTTTACTCTTTTATGACGTAGATTAAATCATTTTTTGACATGAAATGGCAGTTTGGTGGAGATGCTTCGTTGTAAAATGGGCTTGTGCATTGGATATGCATGCGAGTGAAATTTTGCAATCATCTTAATTCTTTGTTTGGGTTGACTGTATTATTAGGCATTTCTCATTGTCTTTTAGTCCCAGAATACATTAAATATCTCTTCGCTATTGATGCCATGACTCTGTGGAACCTTAACACTAGTTACAGCTTTGGTGGACGTAAATTAGAGCATGCTTTGAAGCATGGATCTAAAATTGGTCTCTTTGTTGTAACGCTTGGATGGTTTGTGGACAGTGTCAGGAGGAATGGTAAGAGTTGACTAATTCTGGTTTTGTACTAATCAATTATATGCATTTAGTTGCTAATAAAAGGTTTTATCTACCAAGAGCTGGTTTTGTGCAATTTTCTGTCACAAATTCAATCTTATTTGTAACCTCACATATGAATTAGGAGATTTGATCTCTCTCAGAGCTATGGTGCCTTTTCAAGTGCTATACTGATATTTTTTTATGCTTGCCTTTATTCTGTTTAAAGAGGGTTCTATGGGTTTTCCATATGGTTTAGGGTGGGCTATTTGCCTGAGTTTTTTAGCGAGGCTTCTGTTTGTTAGGATTTTTATGTGAAAATGTATCTTGATTGTTTTTCTCAGACAAGAACACAACAAGGAAACAAGAGAATTAAAGTGATTTTATTTTTAGCTCGTTGTATCAAATCCATTTGTTTTTTCATCCACTGCAGTAAGGTTGAGTGAATCACTCTATAGTGTCAAGAGTGTTGGAGAAAATGGTGCACGCTTAGATGAAATGAATCGGCTTGTCGGTTTTACTGGTGCTGAAAATGTTTGTCTTCCTGTTGGTATTAATGATGTCAAGCAATTCAACAAGAGTGAAGGACTACATCAACTATCTTCTGGAAGAAGTCCCATCAAAAGTATTGGCTTGAACCTGTCTGGCAATTCCATGTATGTTGATTCAGACATTTCAGATGATCTGCGAAGTAAGGTGAGTTGAAATGTTGGTATCAGATAGCAGTGAGTTTACTTTACTTCTAATCTACATGCTGATGTTAGATAAATGAGTGGGACTCCATGTTTCATCTATGTTTACTGCTTTACAATGTCTTTGATCAACTCCTTGAGTCATTTAATATGCTTGATAGGTTTATGAGGCAGCTACAAGAGAAGGTGCCAAGGTGTTAGATCGATGGTTTGTTGGTTGCAGTGCAAGTTATGTAGTGTGTGAAGGGGCTTCTATCCAAAAATACCTTGGCCATTCTAATAACCTTGTTACTGTGAGTTCTGCATTGCTGATTCCACACTAGAATGAGTACTCTGTGTTCTCATTTTCTTCTGAAATGCTGCTCCTCTACAGAGTTGCTTTTTGATGCTTAAACTGTTTGAATTTTCCAAGTCAGTTTTTTTCAACTGTTTGCGTATTGTAGTTGCACTATATTTTGTATGATCTAACTGATGACATGATCTACAACTTGAAAATCCTTTTACTCTTAATATTGACTAGCACTGCACTTCATTAGTTTATTTCATTTAAATTCTTTGCGCATGTAATGTATTTCAGCCACCATGGATTCTGAAAACCGTGAAGGAGAAGCACATGCAGAGGCTTGTTCATATGTCTGCTGATTTGGCCAGACATGTTGGCGTGATGCTGGAAAATTTTCAAAATCACATTACAGAAGAGGTACTTTTGATGTTGTTCAAATGCTTATTTAATGATGATACTTTTTAATTAATGTTTTCCTAGATGTTTGTTTTTGTTTCCCCTGTACTTTGCATCTTTAAAATTGATTTTGTTCTAGGAAATGGATGGAAGAAATGTTCCTCAAGATCCACAGAGTTTGAGAGGTAAAGCAAGTCACGAAGAAAGGCTACAGATTGTGAATATTGCTAAGAATGGGGTTAGAAATCGTCGCAGTCATCGTATGCAGGTTAGTGGTTAATAATATTCATGTTATCAGATCTTCACTTGCATGCTTGTGTTTTTCATGTTTAGCTATTCTCGCATTGCAATGCCTTCTGTCTTTCTGTTCTCTATTTTTGGCTTTAGTGTTAGAGAGACTCAGTTTTGCTTAATGTGTAATAGACATAGAAACTGTTAGTGAATATAATGAAACCATTTGCTTGGATTGGACCACACTTCTTTGACACGATATCAAAGCCTCGATGACTAAATGGCCACAAGTTCGATTCCTAGCAGCCCCATTCCCTATTATTCTAACTAAATTTAAAATTTTGACACAAAGTAATGGTGGACCTATTCAAGTTTTAAGCCAAAATGTTTTCACGAGGTGTGTTGGTGAATAGAATAAACCATATTTCGGGACCTCACCTAAAGTTTAAACTTTTGAGTTGAAATGGTTCTTTGACAAACACCGTCAACTAGAGATTTATTTACTTGAACATATAGAATTGGGGTCTTTTATCAAATTTAGGCCATTACAGCTATTGTCCCATGAAAATAAGTCGTAACTTGAAAGACTTGGGCCTGAGCACCAAGGGACCATCCTTAGTGCGATGTTGAAAATTGTGGGCTATTGACATTTGATCAAGATGCAAAATGCCGAGGATTGCTTTTACAAAATCCTATGAATATGATAATTTGCTAGTAAATTTTTCACCTGAAAGTCATCATTTGTCAGTTTCTTGGTGATCCTTGACCCCTCGCGCTTCTGCATATTTTTCAAATGAATGACATGCTGGTGACATGCTGGTGATGAAGTCTTGTATATTACTAAATGGCCACAAGTTCGATTCCTAGCAAGCCCCATCCCCCTATTTTTCTAATTAAATAAAAAATCTTGACACAAAGTAGTGGTGAGCATGTTTAAGTTTTAAGCCAAAGTGTTTTCATGAGGTGTGCTAGTGAATAGAATAAACTATGTTTTGGGACCTCATCTAAAGCTTAAGCTTTTAAGTTGAGATGACTCTTTGACACACACCATCTACTAGAGATGTATTTACTTGAACATGTAGAATTGGGGTCTTTTCTCAAATTTGGGCCATTACAGCTATTGTCCCGTGAAAATAAGTCATAACTTGAAAGACTTGGGCCTGATTACTGAGGGGCCATCCCTGGTGCAATGGTGAAAATCTTGGGCTGTTGACATTTGATCACCATGCAAAATGCTGAAGAGTGCTTTTACAGAATCCTGTGAACATGATAATTTGCTAGTAAATTTTTCACCTGAAAGTCATTGTTTGTCAGTTTCTTTGCGATCCTTGACTCCTTGTGCCTCTGCATATTTTTCAAATGAATGACATGCTGGTGGTGATTTCTTGTATATTACTTCATGTTTTCTCTTCCTTTCAAGTGCGTTTTTCTACATGTGGGTAGGTTCATCTGTCCTGTATTGAAAACTGCCTTGTGTTGATGTGAAACGTATCTTTTGTTCTGTGGATTTTTACAGACCTGTCAAACCCCAATACGACCAATAACCCCTAGCAGCCTTCTGGATTCAATCTGCTGGTCAATATCTGAGCCAACTTCAACAGCTTCTATTTACACAGACTCTTTTAGCAGCGAAGATGTTAGTGAACATCATACATCTGTATTTTTTGATGCAAAAGGAGACATCAAGGACTCAGAAGCTTCATTCGCAAACTTAACCCGGCCACTGACAGAGAGGTTATTGTTTTTCTCAACCGGGATACCTTCCAAAATTATCCTCAATGCTTATGAGTGTCTCACTCATTCTCTTTCTGTGTCTTGCAGTGAGAAAACCGAATTGATATTTAAGAATCACTTTCTGACTATACTTTTTCCCGTTGACCGATTTTCTGAAATGGGGCCATCTTCAAGAACGTTTTTCAGTGAAAATGGTTTTACATGTTTGGAGGTTTTAGATCATATATATGCATTTTATCAGGTAAGTTTTGAAAATATTTTCCCTTCCCTTTGCTAGTACGTCACTTCTTGAGATCATAAATATGGATGTTTTGATCAACTTGTGTGATCAATCCTGATGGCTCATGGAATCAATGCTGATGTGTGTTATATTCTCTTCCAGGAGGATATGTCAGGGCAAGAAATAGGAGCTGCTATTCATACTGATTCCAGACATGCTGACAGGCTTCGATCAGCGTACTCCAGCAAAGAAACATCAGTGCATGGTTATGTGATTTTTAAACGGATTGATTTCTTAGGGAGCCGTAAGAGTTTTGAGATGCTGAAGCGTGTTAGCGGGGATAACAACAGCAATGTATATGAGCTTTTGATTAGAGCATGATGTCACCGTATCAAGCTGGCATACACGCTGCTTTATAGTCACTGGCCAATGGTGACATGTGAAAACTGAGAAAGCTCAATGCTGTGGGAGTTTGCTGTTTCCACCACCAGTTTTCTGAGAATGAAAGACAGTTTCTACTTTGCGTCACACAATTACCCTCTCGTTGCATATACATACATACTTGCATTTGGTGTGCATAAGGAACAATAGATGAGTGAAAATCCCAACAAATTTTGTTGTTTTACCTAACTACACCTTTTATGTATACACTCCATCTCTTCGGTGGGTGTGCTTTGACACCATACCATGTAAATTTAACACATTGCATAGATGAGGTCTTTTGATCAACTCAAAATAACTCTCTTCATGCAAATGTAAAACCAAATAGGGCGAGTGGATTTGTTCTGCGTCGTGTATTATTATTCAAGTTGCCATTTGACAGAAAGTGAGTTGCCAATGTATTGTCATTGCCTATGTTTGCAGGAATATTTGCACCAGCTAGGCATTGCAGATTGTGCAGGTTTTATCTTCCTTGACATTATCAAAGCCAGGAAAAGAATATGCAGTCAACTTGCTGTAGTTGGTTTACTAATTTCCTCACCAATAACTTTAGAAGCCACTTGCTTCTCAGCTTCATGGGTTCATCATGATCCAGCTTCAGTACAACGAGAAACACGTGCATCCCCGTGCGATTAGCTGGAGGAGTGCTGAGAACACCCTTCTCTGAGATGGGTTTTGATCCTGTGGCTTTACAAAGCTAGCATACCAAATTACCAATATCTTTTGTAGTATTTGTTTTCGCTATTTGATCAAGAACTATATAAAACCTAATGCTCATAAAAACATGTTTAACTCAGACCTTAACACGGTAGACTAGATCCATTTAACTCAACATAACAAATGCCCATTCTGAATTATTTTGAAGAAATATTTCATTTTGTATGACACTTTAATGATTCATTAAGAAAGGATCTACTGAAAACTAAAAAGAATATAAATAATAAATAATTCAACTTTAATGAGGATTAACATGGAAGTATGACTAATTTTTAACCCTTTCAATTATTTATTCAGCCCATTTTTAATATCGCTAATTTTTAACACACAAGACTGATCCAAATGTCAATGTCATCGAAGTCCACCAGACAGGCATCCGCTAGATAAGATGCTTTCTTGCTTTTGTTTTCTTTTCTTTCTCTCTTTTTACAAATGTTAGATGAGATTTATGTAAATTAGAAGCCGACATGGGATAAGAAAACAGCTTGCAAGTTATGCTTTTTCCTTTTTTGAGGCTAGATGGATTGACCAGGGAAACCTTTCTGGTTTGCAAGAGGGCACCACTGAACTGCAAGCCATAACATAATGCTATCTTTTTTTCTCTCTTTTTTTTTTTCCTGTATTAATAGTCACATCATATACATAAACCCTTCTGGTTACAAGCTTGATTGGCAGAAACATTATACAGGAAATGGGGGATAGTTCACAAGTTACTCTAATCTAAGCTTACAACAGCACCTAGGGCTAGGCGTCACTCACTACTTTCCTGGTTGCTCTGTGTTTTGAATCAATAGATGGCAGATTATTAAACAAAAATTCACCATCATGCTTCCAAAATTAGACAGAATAGAGAATAGTAACTCATACCACAGCAAGTCTTATATTGATTCACCAAAGATGACCTGCCCCCGTTTTTGAAGCTCATTAAGCATGGCTAGTGCTGCAGAGTCATATGAAGTCTTCTTATCAGCCCTAGCCTCTCCCTCGCATTCAACAACGCCAAAAGACTGCATGTTCAAGATGATTTTTGATACGTAACTGTTAAATCCTTTTTTTTGGGGGGGCCTTCACCGAATTCAATTGCAGTTCTGTGGAAAGAAGTTGATTGGAAGAAAGAGAGAAAAATATGCAGAAAAAATGTAGCATGGAAAACAAAATACCCTGTACAATTAATAACGGTGAAAGGAAACATTTGATCTTTGCATATAAATGAAAGTTTGGAGGGGAAAAAAGGCAGGAGAGAGAGCTAGTTGAATTGGCAAACCTGGATTTCGTTTCTGTTGTATCAAATGTAGGCATTGGCCACTGAACTTTCTTACAAAGATCGTAAACAGCAGTACGAGGTCCTCCTTTCTTCATGGTAACTGACTCAATAACTGCAAAAGGTGAGTTCTGTGACGTATTCTACCATTTTTCTTGGTTGTTTATTTTAGAATTTATTTTGATTTGCATGTTTATCGTATATAAAGATGGCAGGTAATATTTGGATGTTAGATTAAATATCAATTTTACCAAATAGAAGTTATTGTTAAAAAAAATTAAAAAATCAAGGACCAAAATGAACATAAATAAAAACAAAGCTCTTTTCCAACTACATTTTTCAGAGATGTGGAGAACTTCATATTGGCCCTTTAATTTTAATTTTTGCAGATTTAGTTTCTATTCTTTTATAATTTTTACATTTTGATTCAAAACTTCATTTTTTTTCATGTTTCAATATATATGAATGCTCAAAGAGTAGAGGGACTCACTAAAAAAGAAAGATAAATAAGAAAGAGTTTGATCGATCATATTATGACCATAAAAAATACCAATCTTTGTATGAATAAATTCATCTTAAAGAGAAGAGTTCAATGGAGATGGTTTTTCTCTTTAAACCTGCTAAAAAAAAAATAGATCAAAACTAGTTAAGTTTTTATAGATTCGGTTTGATTTTTTTTAAAAGGTGATTCCATTTTGTTTCAAGGTAAAAAATGGATTTATAAAGGTTTTAGGGTATTTTGAGGTATTTTTAAGTGAAAATAGATTGAAATTTTAATTTTTGGAGTTTAAAAACTTGGACCCTAATCACCTCTAATGATTAAAAAAAAAAAAAACCCAAATAAAAACATGTCGTTTGGCCAAAAAAAAAAGGACTGGAAAATACAAAGATTGTATTTCATGTTAGCCAAAACCAATATCATTTATTTGTGTGCATTGCGATAACTAGTCAACAATTGGAAGATCACAAAGTGATATATATATATATATATATATATATATATATATATATATATATATATATATATATATAATGGTAAGTCTAAACATGTATATCTTAGATATAATATCATTAAACACTTGTTCTCGAATGGAATTATTTATATTGGCTATATAAAATCAAAGAAAAATATTACAGATCCACTAATTAAAGGTTTGTTGAAAGAGCTTGTATATGATTCATCAAGAAGAATGAGCTTAAAGCTTTTAAAAGAAGAAAGAGTGTAATGATAGTAACCATACCTAGTTGATTGAATATCCCAACTAAATTATGGAAACTAAGTCATATAATATTCTTAGTAGCGCTAGAAAACTAAGTCATCATTATACAATTACAATGTGATAAAAGGTGAGCTGAGCTCTTAATAATTTTTATATTTTGATACACTAAATGAAGTATAGCATAATACTTTTAATAAAAGATCACTTATATGAGTGAGAAATATAGATGTTTCTTTGAGAATTTCAATAGAGGCCAAATTCTTTAAAACACTCATGAATCCAAGAGTTGTTCAAGGTAAAAAAGAACACAATAGTGAGAACCAAATGAATCTCTAGATAGAGAACTATATGATTATTGTTATCTTGTTTTACATAAAAAGTTGAATAATTCAAGACATCAAGCTCACTATTTATCCAAGTAAATCTGATAGTATTTCACTAAGAAAGGTTCAAAGTCAAAAGCTACCTATTTTGATATAGTAATATACCAAATTAGTATCTCAAAACAAATCTTTGAGTCATTTTCAAACTGATGAGATAATTTCAATTTATGTGGGAGATTGTTGGAAATTTATTTAATTAACATGATTTAAACAAATTATGGGTGAATGAGAAATTAATCTCAAAGAACCGATGGTTTTTCTAAACTTGATTATTGGTTTATGGTGGCTAATCAAAGATTGATAATGGTGGAAACTAATTCCTATTAATTTCTATCTTTTAGCTTATAAAATTCACTATAAAAAATGAGGGTGAAAGAAGAGTTTCTAACTTTAATTTTTTAGATTTTTCACTCTTTCTCACCTTATTTTTTGTGTTTTTATTTTCTTTTAAGCTTTGGTTTTTTCTCTCAAATCTAGAGTTTAAGTTCATACTTCATTGAGAGATATTTGAGGTCTTTTATTTTAGTTCAAATATCTTATTTAGAAGTGGATATGAACTAACGTGGTATTGTTGGAATCTTAGGAGGTATATTGCAAAGAATCTAGGTGTACAAATGATGAGCAATAAAGCCTTAAGAACAAAGGATTTATCATTGACAAAAACAAAAATTTTAGTTCTTTGAAGTGCTTCAACAAGTACTCTTATTTGTTTTAATTTAAACATTGTTATTTTTATTATTTGTATGCATGCTAGGAATTTGATCTTATATATATTGTAAGTTTGAATATATGCTTAGTATGCATGCTAATATTTTTTTATTGTATTTTATGTTGAAAGCATGTTTGTCTTGAATTTTATTTTCTATGTTTATGGATTTAAAATTGTATACACTCTAGGCTTACCTAGAACAATATTTTATATTATGTATGCTTTTGTTATAATAAAATAAACATCATTGCTCACTAGTCTAATATAATACAACATATTTTGACACCAGTATATGGTTAGCTCGGTGGGTTAAAGGTAAAGCTAAAGTTAAAGACGAGATACCTATGATATTGTCCATCAATTCATATGACCACATTATAATAGCCAAGGTTGCATGTCCTCTCTCTCGCATTCATTACATTGTTAGAGAATAATATAAATTAAATCTTGAAACCTCATCTAAGAGTTTAAGCTTCTGGGTTAAAATGATTTTTTTATATGTTATTAAAGTCTTGATGATCAAACGGTTAAGAGATTTCAATTAAGAGGATGCGTTATATAATAATATAAATCATATCTTAAAGCCTCATATAATATCTTAAGATTTTAAATTGAAAAGATTCTTTCAAATTCACTATATAACATCAAGTATGTAACACTAACTTGTCATTTCAAACTCAAAATATAATCCTGTATACATTTGGCAACTCTATATTGTATACAATATGACAATGACTCATCAAACCAACAAGAGAGAAGCTCATTGGCTTCAATAAATGAATAAAAAATCATCCACTAGATTTCAGGTAAAGATAGACTTATAATTTTTAAAATTTATGAGCCATCATATTTTAGAGGTAAACAGTAAATGAATTAATTAAAAAATTAAATCAAAGATATTGAGAAATTAAATCATTTCATGAATTTATTTTTTTCTTTCTATTTTTGTGCTTGTACTGATTCTTTTCCATTTAAATACATATTTTTATAAAATTTGATCAATCCAAGTATTTCCGTAAGCTTCTCTTGTAAACTAGTTGAGATGGCAATATGGGAAGTCATCCTATAACGTAGTTCGGCCTTTGAGCATAAGATTCTCTCCCATGTCTGATTTGTATTGGAATTGGCTGCTACAATTCTTTCAAACGAATGTGAGAGGATTATGTTAGCTTCTGAAAATCATTCATGGCGAATATAGACGCAGGAAATATTCGGAAGGTCACTCCTGGATTGCTACTAATGCTTTGTGTTCACTTAAGATTGCGCACGGCGACTTTCCTCCAGCCCGCTTCGCCTTCCAGCATTAAAGAACTTTCAGGCAGCATGCTCCGGCTCAATTTGTCTCTGGGTTCTAACCTGTGAATATAACGGGTGCGTGTGTTCATCCACAAGAACACTCCCATACGAAACCTCCACCAAAATAGGCTCTAGTGCGTGAAAAGCTGGCTAATGCGGTGACTCCACCAGCGGACCAGACAGTATCAAAAAGGTCAGGACAACTTCACTCATGTTACACGACAACCAGCACTCATCTATGGAGATGATATTTCAAGATTTCATAGCCATCGGGGACAACTTAGTCATGCTTGATGAATTGTACTATCATGTAATTCAATTCTATCAGTTACATCTGAGAATAAAAAAGAAAAGATAAAGGAATGTTACAAGAAAAAAATTTATGGTACAAAATTAACAAGCTGCAAAAGTTTCGGCTTTTGTAGGTTCCCTGATCACTACCAAAATGTAATCCTGCTGTCAACCTGTTAACACCTTAATGGTACATTTCTGCTCCCTTTTTCACCTTTTCCCTAACCTCACCTTTTTTTTTCCTCCTTTTTTTCTTTCATATTTTCTTTTTTCAGGCTTTCAACTACTTTCTCTTCGATATCTTCCATGTACAGATACAAGAACGATTTGATGACTATGACTTGGATTTTGCATCGTGTCAAAAAACTCCTGTGCTTTGTGCTGTTGTGACACTGGTTCAATATATCACTACTCGAAGCAGCCCTGGATGTGGTTCTGTGTAGTCAAGGCCCTCTTCTTCAAGCAGGTATCGCTGTACAGCGACGGGAAGTCTTGCAGGAGTGCGTGAACCTCTGGTGTGATGACCTGTTCCAACACATATATAGACCTGCAAACGCTGATCTGCTGCCCGGGCTGTGCTCCTCAGAACACTCAATTCGTGCTTTAGCACATGAATGGCTTCGGTAACATGCAGACCATGAAGGTCTATCATTTGTTCATGTCCTCTTCCAGTTCCCTGCATCTCTAGACTGACTGGATTCCTGGAAAAAAGTTCAGGCGGAGAGTAAGAACAAACCCAACTATTAGCTTACAAAAATTAAAACCTCCTTGGGTCTAAGGAATTGATGAAAAGAATGTCCACTTATGGCTCTGCACAGCAGGCATTGTTGACATTTCTTGAGAAACAGGCCCGCACAACAAAGAATGTAATCAGTAGAAGAAATTGAACATGCCAGGGCGAAATGATTTAACCAGACCTGACACAATCTCATTTGCTTCAAGGAAAAAAGGAAGAAAAATAAAATCGATAAAAGCAATAGTCAAACACAAAACATCAGCATGTCACAGCTAATGCTAAAACAGATGGTTTGAAGCGGTAGAGAGGGGAGAGAGGGAAAATCTATCACCTATTAATCCAAACACATCAACTTGTCATGGCTGAAACAAACTGTGAGCACAAAGAATTGACAAACCTCTGGTGATAAATAGATTCTTGAGCTTTTCCATGAGCTTCCTTCATATGCATATTGTGCAGTTGTCCTTTGACACTCAATTCCTTTGCCAGAGCCTTATTCCCAATGAGGTATGCTTGACGTGCCTGTTGTGAGATATAAAAACCATTACACCTAATGATTGATTATTTTGATTGTGCTGACGTGTGACAAAAAGATCAAATCGTGAATAAAGATTGGAGCAGACTCACAAATTATTTGGCTCAGCGGTCAGCAAGCATCAAATTTGCTGCATGATAATCTAGTACAATGTCCACTGCAGTGGCACACTAGCATCACGTTTGTAAAAGCAAACCTATCAGTAACACATGCTCAGCCAGCATGTTCCAGGCTGATAGTGTGCCTGCTTGCTCATGCAACTCAGCTTGTTCTAGATTCTAGGTGAGCATGTACAGCTGTAGTTTGTTCTAGATTGTGTTTAACTTGCACCTTAGGATCAGCCAGTAGATTTACTGGTCAACTCAGACTTTAGTAGTCTAATTTCAATCCTATTTAGGAAAAGGACACGCTAGATATGGGGTTTATCTAGGTGGCTTATATAAATTTTAATTCCTGATTTCTGCACTATAAAGGGCCATCATCAGTTACTGTATTTGGATAACATATACCTCCTTACGATGACTCATGCATCTTTTTAGAGCCAATTTTAAGGTTGTTTTGATCACAGAACACCTTGAGGGTCAAAATAAGAAAGGTTTAAACAGCAGGACAGCAAAAAATAAAAAAAAAAGGATATACCTGTTCAAAGCATGCATTCCTTAAACGCGCATGATCACGAGCTTCTTCCCGCATCTCAGAATACATGTTTGCTGCCATCTCAACAATGTTAAAGGAAATATATACATGGAAGGTATTTGCCCGCATTTAAAAGGTGCATAAACTCAATTAACTTTGTTGACCAAGGAATATTACCCACTGCTTCTCCCGTTTCAAGCCAGACAGGAGCTTGTCGACCTGACCCGCGACTTTGCAGCCTGTCTGCATAAATGCCTCTCCCATGACCACCACCATATGCACTAGGCAAAACATGGGAACTTCTGCTTGAGCCAACTGTGGAATCAGCAGAACCATTTCTGTCATGCTTCCACATACTAGAATCTTGAGATGCCAATTTCCTGACAGCTGATGCAAAATCCACTGCACCTCTAGATGAAAAGGAACCGCCAGGTTTAAATAAAAGCATGTTGTCTTTGTTAGAAGATCGATAAGGAACACTAGCTTGCTGAAGATCATCCCCAGTATATTTTGAAGAACCATTCTGATTATCTAGCACTGTAAGCGCAGGAAAGTCCAGTGCACTGAGATTGGGAGCTGACAAAGTCTTCGAGTTCGTATTCTGATTGAAACTGCCATCAACTTGAAGCTACAAATTTAAGACAATAAGTAACATAAATGCTCTGTATACAAAGCACAGTAGACTGCATACAGAGAAAAATGTAACTATGATAAGCAGAATCATTCACAGATGGGATGACAGATTTTAGCCACTTCAGGAAATATAAGAAAATATGTTATTCTTGACATCAAGCACTGGTGCTTCCACCAAATCACATTTACACAACTATTGCAACAGATATTACTAATTAACAAAAGAAAGGGCAGAACATCAATAGGAGGAAAGAACCAAAACAATATGACTAACCCCCTGTTACCAGGAACAGTGTCTTAAGAACTTGAGGTTACACATAAGACCACAGTCGGACTGAGTCATCAAAATCTTCGGGAGCAAGCTCTTCCCTGCCAAAATAAGGCATGAGAAGCATTGCTAGTCACAGTTAGCATCCAACCAAATAGCAGAGGCCCTGCATCTCTACAAAATTATAGGATGTGTAGCAAAAGGGCTGTCTCCACTGTATTAATTCCAATACAAAGTTGGGGGAAACCCAGACAAATTGGATTCAGAATTCCAGAAGACTTAAGAGAAATACAAAAACAAGTAAAAAATATTTTGCGTTTAGCAAAGCACAGGCACACTTTTTGACAATGCATTAACATAATACATCTTTTTAAAAGCATCTGCAAAATGAGATACAGACAAAATAAACGTGATTGGAGGCAAGAAACAAAGGAGTTACCTCTAACTGAGTGAGCATCTCAACAGTGAGATTTAAGTCACAACCATTTGCAAAATAAACTTCTGCAAGGCTTTCAGTAGCAAACCCAGGGAATTGTGAAGCCAAAAACCCCAAAGAGTTTATTTCAGTATCATCCACTACTGCATGCTCACCCAATATTTCACTCCTGAACCCATGACTAGAATTTCCATTGTAGGGATGTACCTCCCTACCATTGCCAAGAAGGTGATCACCGTTTGCAATTTGCTTGTCCCACGGCTTAGTTGGCAAATTCAGAAAACTTGCTGAACTAGGATCTTCTCCATAAGAAGCAGACAGATATCTCATCTTTTCACCAAAGCTGCTACCATTCATATGATGTGGAGACGGTTCCTGCTGCTCAGTCAATACATATCCACTTCTGGAGGAGGCATGGAACCTAGGCACTTCGCTGTCATGTAGAGACAAGCCTGCTAAAGAGAGCCCTCCTAGTCCCTGAGACTCATCGTCACTCATAACCTTAAAATCAGGGGTGATATCATCTGGCAGCTGGTGGCGCCAGAATTGATGGGCCTCATCGTCAGAAGCATTAGAAACAGATGATTCTGATCGATCAAGCACTGCTTTTCCTACGGTTCCAGAAGTAGTGAATTTTGTTGCAGCATCTGCAGTGTTTGATGTACTTCCAGATGGCGAAGAAGATGATCTGAGGGAAAAGGGAACAAACTCTGCTGCATTTGGGTTCAAAGTTGTTGCTTTACTTGGAAGATTAAGCTTTGTATCGTTGGTTAAAGAACCTTTCTTGGATAAGCTCATTTCTTTACTAAAATGGAAAGAAAAAGAAACTCTAAATGCATAAAAAGAGACTGACACAAAGAACACCCCTGAATTGCAGTAGGCTTTATCCAAAACCTGCAAACATTTTCATTTACTCATCAGTCAAACATGGAAATAGAACTACATAATCCATGACAGCCCCACAATCATAAAATCCAGTCCTGGCCGGAATGACCTCAACAACCCTTATCTAAAAAGACACTGATATTTGCAACTGGCTTATCTAAATTGAAATCATCCTAAAAGAAACAACTTTGGCATACCCATTTCCAAACTCAGCTTTTAAAACACGCTAAATACAGTATACATGGAACCGGAACTTCACCGCTATATCAAATCATTTTCTCCCCAAAACCTGGTTGAACAAAACCAGGTGAAGGTTAATTGAATACTGTGAACTATGACCGTCAGCACAGAATGCATAACATGCCAATAAAAATGAAATCTTTTAAGTGAAACATCGAATCAATTGCATTAAATAGGACCCAATTGCACAAAACAACGCTTCAAACCCCACAATTGACTAATTAGTAAGCTATAGCTAAAAATAAGACAAATTACATCCATTTAAATCAAAAGTTAAAACCCAAAAAAATACAAAAAAAAAACCCACATGGAGTAATTAAACACGGAGCTCATTAAATCAAAACCCTTGCAAAAAGATTTCACAAAATTAAATAAAAGCAACCGTTACAAAAGAATTTAAAAAAAAAAAAAAAAAAAAAACACAAATCAAGCACCAGATTCTTACATTTTCCACACAGTCAATCCTTAAAGATCTCAAAAACACAATATTGAACTAACCAAAAAACAACCTCGAAAAAAAACTCAAAATTGACAAGAAACAACGAAAGATCTATAAAAGTCAAAGACATAACAGAAACAAAGAAAAACCTATACCTTTGCGAACCAAATCAAATGGATCCATAGCAAAACAGAGGATAAGATCCGATGATGATGATGATGATGATGATGGGAGAATTAATTACAACTAGTCAAAGAATTTGGCCCGTCATGGGCTTCGAGCTTTGAGGTTTTTCTTCTTTATTTTTATTTTATCTCCCCTTGTTATATCCTCCTAGTAGTATATATGCAAAGGATTATCTTTCAGCTTCTCTCTCTTTCTCTCAATTAATTTTATTTTCTCTCTATATTATTATTATTATTATATTATTATTTATTATGAGATGGGATGGCTTTTGGGTATATGCTAACAGTATCAAAGAAAGCAGGCACCACAACCACATAAATAATTACAAAAGCCCTTCGTCACTCGATTTGACCTTTCCATCTCTCTTTGGAGTTATTGACTATTGACCCTTTGATTATTAGTGCTTATTTTTTTTCTTTTTTATATAATTTAATCATTAGCTGGGATTGGGAAAAGTTAGGCCACTTAACCCTTTTTCGTCAAGCTACTCATCCTACCTTCTTTTTTCTCAACTTGATGGCAATATAATTAAAGGGGTTAATTAATATTTGAAGTTTCAAAATGTTAGCTATTATTTAATTTCATATAACTTCTTATTTTTTTCAAAAAATAATACACTGAGAGTGTTTTATTGAAAGCTTTTAGTTTTTTTTTTTTTGTTAATAATGAATCCTTCTTTTATAGTGTAATAGAAAATATATTTCGAAATTATGTAGTAATTCTTGGTATATAATTCCATGGATCTAAATTAGAAAATATATATTGCTCCCCTCCATTAATTTGGAGAGAAGCAAGAAGAAAAGGTGAACCACTCTTGAGTTCTATTTATTTTTATATTTCAAAAATATTTAAAAAAAATTGTAATTTTTTTATTTTTTATTTCAAAATAATATATTTTTTATGTTTTTAGATCATTTTAATGCGTTAATATCAAAAATAATTTTTTTTAAAAAAAATATTATCTCAATATATTTTTAAGTGAAAAATATTTTGAAAAGCAACCACAGCCACACTCTCAAATAAACTCTTTATTTTTTTTTAATATTCCTTTTCCAAATAAAAAATGGTAGTGTTTTACTCCATGTTTATTTCCTTCTAATATTTATTTTTTTTTCCTTTTTTTTTCTTGAAAAATACTTAGAGTTAAGAGTAAATAAATCAAACCCATAGTTGCTCTTACCACACGTGAGAATAAATAATAAAAAGAATATTATTAGTACTTAGTTGAAGAAAGGGACACTGAGAAAAAAAAACTTTCTTCCTCTTGTATTTTATCCCTTTTTTAAAATAACATGATCAATTCTTTTTAAAAAATAAAATTAATGAAATTTATCCCAAGGAAACCTATCTAATAAATATATAAAATCGGATTAAAAAAATGCTCTAAATAAAACTATAAAAGAACATATATTTATAAAATAGAAAGTGCACCAAAAAAAATATGAATGTATCTGGTTCTAAAGAATGGTTATATACAAAATCAAAAATACCTAAAACTAAAGGGAGGGTCGTACTACAAAATATAATCATTTAATGAGGTGTTAATCTCCTTACAAAAAAAATCTACAGCTATAGGTTTACTATTAAACCCATGCTATAAGTTTTTAATATCCAGATTGCCCTTTGGAAGCTCAATAATTTAAAAACAAATAAAAGAACGAACTGGAGATTTTTCTAGGTGAGCAAATCAGAGCCATCAAGATTCCTACATGTGTGGTGTATTATTTATTTGTTGGAAAGTATTTTTTTATTTTAATGAATTTTAGAAAAATAGATTTTAAAAATATAAATTATTTCCTGATATTTGACAGGATAATGAAAAATAAGTTGAAAAATAATTTTTAATATTTAATTATGTTATGGAAAATGAGCTGAAAAATAACTTATTAATGTTTTATGTTTTAAAAATTTGTTAAAATAATTATTAACAAATCTTACAAATTAAAAAGTTGAATCAGAATGAAATTGAAAAAAAAAATTAATTTTATAAATTATCTCAAATAAAATAAATAATAATCAAAATAATAAAGATCAAATCTAAAAAATAAAAAAAATAAAAGATAAAAAAATTAAAATAATAATAATTAATATTTCATAAATTATTTTAAATAAAAATAATTAATAATCAAAACAAAGAGGACCAAATTTGATTGATAAAAAAATTCAATTATAAAATAATAAAGTAAAAGCAAATAACAATTATAAAAATAAGAACCAAAGTTAATATAAAAATTAAATTATAAGGGATGAAATTGAAAAACAAATATTCAAAACAAAATATATATAGCAATCAAAAGTTTGAGGATCAAATTTAATATAATCAGCAAATAATATGACATTTCTAATTTTTTTATAATTTCCGAAAAGGGTTTTTCATCCAAAATAAAAGGGAAATACTTTCCTAGAAATCAAGCCAAATTTTTCTTTGATTGGAAAATATTTTCCGTTGATCAACTTTTCTAATGGCAAACAAACACAAAAAAATTTAAAAAGTGATTTCCCGAAAAAATTAAAAAGTGTTCTGGAAAACAAACACACCTTTAAAGTGTGTTTGTTTTTTAGGTAGTTTTTGTAGTTATGATTTTAAAAAATAAGTTTAAAAAAGATGTAGTTAGTTGGATTGAGATACATGTTTAGTAAAAGTTATGATTGAGGTTTAGGTGCAGCAAAAAAAATATATAAGATATTTGGTTGTAGTTGCTTTTCAGAAGTGCTTTTTACTTGAAAATACATCAAGTTAATTTTTTATTTTTAAAAAATTATTTTTGATATCAGCGCATCAAAATAATATAAAAATACAAAAAATATATTTGAAGTAAAGAAAAAATTTCAAATTTTGAAAAAAATTACTTTTAAAACGCAAAAACAAATAAAGATTTATGAAACTTAGTTAAAAAAACATGAAAAAACTGCTTCACCAAAACTACGTTTCAAACTCAATGTTTTGGTGGGCCTTACAATATAAAAAGCAGTTTAGTGTATTACCACCCACCTAACTACGATTTTTAAAATTATAACAAAATAAACGGACCAAATATCAAGCCAATTGCCAAAAAAAAATATAAAAACAATGCACACAAGCAAACAATATACAATAAAAGACACAGATTCAGATTTAAATAGCAAATATCTTTGTAAAAATTGCTACAATAATAAAAATATACTAGTAGAAAACATTATATGCAATTCAAATTTAGAAAACATTATATGCAATTCAAATTTGTGCGAATGGATAGGGTTCCAGCTAGAGATGGAGTTAGGAATTTTAGTTTGAGAGGGCCAAATCATAGAAAAAAAAATTAAGGGGGACCAAAATTTAATTTTTTTTCATTTCATAAGCTAAAAATCTAATTTATCAAAGAAAAAAAATTCCCTCGCAGAGACTCTTGCCTCTGCCTACCCCCTCTAATTTCATCCCTGCTTCCAGCAAAAGAAAAAATCTTGCGGTCATCAAAAATTGCAAAAATCAACAATAATAACTCCTTGAGATTTGTAAGGTTAGGAAACGTATCTAGTGCCATTTTAGCATGAACAAAAAAACATCTTTATTGAAAAATTGCAAAAATCAACAATAATAACCCTAAAAAAATTTGTTGGGTTTGAGGTTTTGATGCAATAATAAAGTAAAAAACTATACCATTATTATCATATGAGACGTCCGTTTGTTGAGGTAAGAGCACCAAGCGTTCCGTTACGTGGCGAATAATAACGTCTCATAAAAGGAGGAGGAGGAGGAGAAGAGAGAAATCCAAGTTTTTTTTCGAGAAGAACATACTTTTAAATATTTAATTTTAATACGACGAAAAAATAATCATATAGAGGCCAAACTCCACATAACAACAAAAGAAATGTAGAGCCGTCAGCTGACTAATAAGGCCCAAAAGTCGGGCCACTTTATAAAATTATTCTTTTTTTAATTTTGTGGTAACTTAGCTTAAAGTTCATAAAGAAATTAACTTGGAGGGGAAATAAATTTTTTTGTCAAGATTCCAGTCTATTATCCTCTTGCTCCCTTTTTTTCTTTGATGAAAGTACTTTTTTAGCCTTTTTAATAAAAACTTAGAGTAGTTACAATAAATATTCGTAAGAACCCGATAGTTTGTATTAAAGAGAATAAAAATGTATTTATTTAAGCAAAGATCACCTCTCTTATTGATTGTTTTTATCTAGAGAATAGTTTTTTAAAATCAAAACTAACCATGATCCACAAAGCAAGCTTCAATAAAACACAACATACCTTTATAATTTTCACCAAATCATATGATAAATTAAAAGAATAATTAATTTGAAAAAAACCATATAAAAATTATCAATAAAAATAATAAAATAAATATTTTATCTTCATTGAATATTCATATACATTTTAAAAAAATTCCTGCATGTCATGTTCATATATAATTATTCACGTAGCAATTGTTAATATTCACATAAAAATTTCAATTCTTCTTTCAAAAGTATAGCATAATGATTTTCATATATCATTTTAATAATTCTATTTTAAAAAAAATATAAAGCAAAAAAAATGTAAAAAATTAAAAATTAAACAAATAAAAAAATATGTCTTGGCTAAAATCAAAGCCTAGTAATGCCTAGTTTTTATATTTATTAAAAAAAGTTAGGTGTTAAAGGCTAGACACACTTGTTTTTTTTTTTTTTTTTTTGAATAAAGTGATTTTCATATATTAAAAAAAGGCCGGACACCTTTTAAGAATAGAATGTTTTTATATATCATTTTAATAATTCCATTTAAAAAGAAATTTTTTATAAAGTGAAAAATAAAAAATTATTCTTGGGCTAAAAATAAAGCCTAGTAATGCCTAAGCTTTTTTAAAAAAGGTTAGGTGTTTCTAGACCTAAAAGGCCAAGCACACTTTCTATTTTAAAAAAAACTTATGTGAGTGATGTGTCATCCAACTAAGTTATTAAAAAAAATAATAAAGAGGATGACACATCATCTGTTTAGATAAATAACCTTTCATACCTTACAACATTTATCCGCCATTTTCAGTAGCTAAGAAATAGGGTCTAGGTATTTTGGTTTTTAAAATCTAAATTTCAACTTATTTTCACCTCAAAACACTAAAAAAATATCTTATTAACCTCAACGACTCTATTTCCAACCCTAAACAACATTAAATTAGTAAAAAAAAAACTCAAAATCAAATAGAATCAAAATAAAGTTTTAGAGTTTCAATCTAGTTTTGTAGCATGATTGAATGATGATACAATCTCTATCGAACTCCACTCTCAAAGTTTAACTTATTAATACCAGGTTCGATCTTTTTTGCAGTAAGATTATGTCAATTTAGAAGTTTTCTCCTCTGCTTGCCTTTTTTTATAATTGTCTCTCTCAACACTTAATGATTGAAACACAATAAAAATAAAAGTTATAGGCTAGAACGAAAAACACCTAAAACTAGAGGGGCCAAAATAAAAGAAATAAAAAACTATAAGGGCTAAACTATACATTTCCATGTCTACAAAATGCACTATAGATAGACAATCAATTCACGATGCTTTGGGTGTGGGTGCATGATGCTTTTGCTATAAAGAAACATTGGTATGATTTTGATAATTTATTGAGGAAAAATTACTCTAAGCATCCTATAGTTTGGTTATTTTTTCACTTTACAATCAAGTTTTTAAATATTACACTAAATAACATAGGTTAAAGCAACTTTTAAAAATCAAAATATGAACTTCCCTCATCAAATGAAATTATTTGACACAATTATCGTTTATTTTTGTGGCTTAAATCAATGTCAACGACACTTTTTTCTTTCTACCACTGAAATCCAGCAACCTCTCTGTCTCTCTCTCTCTCAACTAAGGACTAAAAAATAACAAAAAATAAACTTTTATACCAAATTTGAATTGGAAAAATATTGAGGTACTAAAATTATATAATTTGCGTGATTTTTAAAGTTCAAGAATCGAAGTGCATCTTTTGCAAAACTTATGGCACACCATTCATGTTGAGCACCTTTTTTCATTTCAGTCTCTCTTTTTTCAAATCATCTGCTAAATCACCAGGAATTTTTTTTCTTTGTATCTTGCTTGGTGACTATAAACATATCTAACTATTAAAAATTACGTTTATTAGTTATTGGAAATCACTGATTAGCAAAACTAAACGAATCTCAAGACTGTCCAGGACCAGGAAATTGTTTGAAATATAAAAAATAAAATAAAAAACCCTAGGCTAGGAAATAATTGGAAAAGATAAATTAAAAGTCCTATTTTGACTAGGATTAAGTAGTTATTTGACTTGCATTGTGCCTCGAGTTGGATATATTTTTTATAACACAACAATATTTTCTATGCGTTTTTTTAAGTAATAAAAATCTCAATCTCAAATAAAAAAAATTCATGTATGCATTTAATCAAATAAATCAATAACTATCTATGCAACCAAACAAAATTATGAAATCTAGTTCCTAACCAACCAAAGTTAATGTGTTAAACTCGTGACTCGAGTTATATAATCAATTGGAATAACAATTTTTGTAAAATGATTTTTTTTATCTAAAATAAACAACTATAAAATTGAGAACCAACCAAATATTAGGATAATTAGAAAGAAAAAAAAAACCAAATTGAAACAAATTACATTACCCAATTAATAATCAACAAAGTATTAAATGATGAAACAAGAAAAAAAACTAAGTGAGAAAAACAAAAACATATAGAATTTAGAGGGGGGTAAAAAAAAAAAAAAAAGGCCTAGACACTCAGGTCTGGTAGACCCAAAGCATGTAGGCCTGGAAAAAAAGCCCATGCGAGGTTTAGAGTAGCCCATGCGCCTAGGCCTTGTTATTTTTTGAAAAAAAATTTATATGAGTGGATTACCTATCCCTATCATTTGTCCTTTAATCTTTTGAAAAAAAAAAAAACAGGTGAGGCATCGCTTGCCTTGCCTAAATTCCAATGATTTTTGTTAACTGAAAAGTTGGGCTATGATGTTTCAGACTAAAAAACTTATTTTCAACTATGGTTTAATCCTTAAAAACAAAAAACAAAATACTCTAAACACATTGTAAAACATATTCATTGCATAAAACAAACTGAAAAATCCACAATCAACTAGAACCAAAGTTGTTTTTAGGCTAAGATTTACTGTATAAGAAAAGTTCAAGAACCTCTAGGATAGATTATTTTCATCAAAAGAAATCAATTGACACCAAAATCATCATTTTTTGTGGTTGAAATTTGTGTAAACGAAGATTTTCTCTTTTTATCATCAAAATTCAACTATTTTCTCTCTCATCTCTCAAATGAGGGACCAAAAATAAAAATATAAAGTTTGGGATTAAAATTGATTTTTTTCTTATATTTTAATAATTGAAGGGACCAAGTATTTATAACTGGGAAAGTTCAGGGATTCCAATGAACATTTCATGAAACTTTGTTAAAGCCACCCGTTCCTTTTTTTTATTATTATTATTTTGATCCCTTGTCTTTTAATCTTCTTTTCATAATAAATTAACTTAAATTGACATCTAATTTGTCAATTTAATGATGAAATTTTAAAAACAATTGGAACAAAAAAATTGTTGGGGAAGTCCACAATGAATTTGAAAGGGTCTATAGTGCGTGGAGGAACATTATTTCCCCTATGCCTCTTAGAATTCTGCACTATCTATTTAACTTATGCTTTATAGTAGGCTAAATATTTTTTTTCCCAGTAAAAAAATTAAACAAGCAAGCTTTTTTTACATGTTGTTTTTACATAAAATTTATCAAGTGTAAATTGAAAAATTTAGGCATTCATTTAGTTAAATAAATCGAGAACAATCCATGTTAATAATTAAAAAAATCATTAACAATAACTAAATAAGTGTATGAAAAAGTCGAGAGGCCATTTACCATATTGTGTTTAATAACTTTTTTTACAAAAATCAATGTTTATTTAATCAAGTAATAGTAAAAATAGATGCAAATCTAAAATTGATCGAATAAAATTAATATTTTTATCTTTTCACTTATTAGAAATGTTATCCAAAAATAAGTATTTTTTTTATTTTTAAAAACAAATCTCAATTATATAAAACATAAAAAAATTATAAATGAATGAGAATAATCTCTTGAAAAATTAAATACATAAAAAATAATTAAAAAAACAATCATTATTTTAAAAAGACTAAATAAAAAAAAATCAAAGAGAAGAGATATTAATTTTTTTTTTTAAAAAATAAAAATTGTGTTAAAAAACATATTAAAAACATGTTCTTCTTCTTCTTCTTCTTTTAAAAAAGGGTAAAGTTACAAAAAACAAAAAAAACAAGGAAAGATCAAGTTAGCACTGGACTCGCAAATCCTATTTTTTAAAATGAATTCAGGTCAAACTATGTATTTCATTATTTTTTGAAAAATAAATTCTAAAGGACATGTTGTTTGTTTTTTTCTAGATTGTGACCATTATGGTGGCTAGAAAAACATGATCTATGTTTTTTTATCCAAAAATCACTTGATCAACTCATTTTTTTTTAATTCAAAATACCTAGAAAAGAATCTAAACACTTGTTAAACTGATAAATGGTATTAAAAAACCAAAACAATCCATACAAAAACTTGAAATCAAATCGAAATAAGAAATTTTCCCAATCCTAGATTTGGGTTGTTAGACAATTTCAAGGTAAGAAAATCTAACTGAAATTCTCCTCACCAAATAAAACTTGTTGACACTAAAATTGACTATTTTAGTGATCGAAAATGGTGTTGACACCAAAATTGACTATTTTAGTGGTCGGAAATAGTGTCAACAATGATTTTTTCTTTACTGTTGGAATATGGTATTTTCTCTATTTTCTCATACCAAGAACTAAAAACTAATAAAAATAAATTTTTATACCAAAACTATTAAGGGTCCCAATATGTATAATCTATAAAGTTGGAGGACTAAAATAAATTTTTCATGGGAATTTTGAAACCATCACCAATTCGTGATGTATTTTTTACTTTGATTCTATGTTTTTCAAAAAAAATTCCTAGTCAACAAATTTAATTTTTTTTAATTTAGCTAAAAAAAGATGTAATTGTACAAAAATAAAATTTAAAAACTAAAAAAAAAATAACTGATAATTCACAGTAAAATATAAGAGAGTGATACGAATATGTGAGCACAATGTTTAATGCTTCTCTGCATGCAAATTTAAACCAACAACCATAGAATCTAGCAATATCAACTTTAATTAATGTAAAATCCAACCATAGCTTTTTTTTTTAAAAAAAAGTAAATTATATTTTTATATTTTTAGATTATTTTAATATATTAATATTAAAAACAAATTTTAAAAAATAAAAACATATTTTTTCAATATATTTTAAAAACAACAACTACATGCATCACAGATCTGATCTAAATATCCTTTGCATCTCTTATTTGCATTCAAATCAGGCAATCAACATTGCATGCAAGAATAAGAAAAAAAAAAAAAAATCAATTTCACCCTTGATTTTGTCTTTGCTTTCTCTTTCCTTCCCTTCCTCCCCATACCAGAAACACAACCTCTCTCTCTTTTCATCCTTGCACTTGCTATTTGCAGTTGAGAGCTTCTTTTGGTCTGGGTTTTGATTTCTGACAGCAATCATCATTGCTATGTCTCCGTGGCAGGGGAGAATGAGAGAGGAGAGAAAAAACAAATTGATTTGTCTCTGTGTGGTTGCCATGCATGAAACCGCATCTTCCAGTTCTAAAAAGGAGAAAAAGAGGAGATCTTAGGCCCCTGTCTACAGCCAAAAAAAACCTATGGGTTTTAGTTTTTTTCTGTAGTAGTAGTAGTAGTAATAATAATAATAATTTGTATAATTAGGAAATCTTTGGGCCCTGTCTCGCATGTAAGAAGATGCAACCAGCGAATTAAAAGACGATATTGTTTGCTTGTACTAGTGTATCTCTGTCTTTGAATTCAAGATGTCAGCTTTGTTTCAAAACCTAATAATAAAATAGGACTAGAAAATAAATAAATCCCAATACGAGAAGGAGAAGGAAATCCTTGCTTTGGGCGAAAATCAAAAGCTTTGGCTTACACACACACATAAAAAGTGCAGAGATTTTATCTGCTTCGGTTTCAATAGATCTCTGCGTTAATTTTGCACCTCGACGTACGACTAATTCTTCAGATTTCTTCTTTCTTCTTTCTCCTTCCCTTCATTATGTCAACCATGGAGTCCCAAAACTATAATGTTTATGTCTCTGCGATCTACTCCAGTAATCCTAGAAACAGCAGTGCATCTGTCTCAGCTAACTGCTCCATGTTCAGTATTAAACTTCAAGTCATGACAAGCTATGTATCGGATGTTATTGTCTATATGCCTATGGAACACAATTTATTGGAATCATTCACCAAGTCGAGGTCGCCTGTGCCACAGACGATAAGAGATCATGGTCCACAAAAATCTTTCATCTTTGAATCATGTCACTCTCTGACCAGAGACATTATCTCAGGGCTGATATCTGAAGCCAACATCGGCTTCTCGCTGGATAGGATTCAATGGAAAGGAAATCCAAGAGAAGACTGGACTCGGCTAAAGAACCAGGACGATCTATTCCGGTGCATATTGGATGTAATTACTCAATCTTATGACAATGAGTTCACCTTGTTTTTGATGATCGACAGGAAAATAATTCTGCCACGCCATGTATATGAGAGAATGTATTATGCAAGGAGTGTTCTAAGAGAAGCACGTGATGCAGCTAGAATGGTTTCTTTCATGAACCAGCAGCAAGCTAGCCTAGGGAGGCCTTTCTTGCCCAGTATATGGCAGAATACTATTCATCAGCCATTGAGAGATAGGGGTGAAAAGCTTGGATTTAACTCGTACGAGTCATTGATTGATCTTGCCTTCAGACAATATGCAGAACAAGAAGGATGCAAGCTAACTCCGGCCGCTAAATCATCGATCCAATCATTAGAGGAGGTGATCTTCGATGGTATTGAGTCCACAACATTCTGCACAATCTGTTTGGAAAACATGGAAATTGGTTCTCCAGTCACTTGCATGCCATGCTCCCACAGACACAAGTTCCATAATCCTTGCGTTGTTCTTTGGCTTGAGATTAGTCATGTGTGCCCGCTATGTCGCTTCGAGTTGCCAACCGAATAGAAGATTGATTTTTTCCTGATCAAGAGATCTTCATAAAGTTGAGAAATAGTACTTAAATAAATATAGGTATTTCTTAATATCAATCGTTTTTTCACGCTACAATCTATTGCCAAGCAGTATGATGCAGCTATGCTTGTTGTCTCCGATCTCTCTTTCCATATTTTTGAGGAATTTATACACGATTTAACTCGGAAATCATGAGTTTTAAGCAAAGGAAAATGCTCCAAAGTACAGAAATTGAGGTGGATACAGACACGATCATCCATCTTGCAGCAGCAACGAGTCATGCGTTCGAGTTAAAAAGAACGGAGGAGGATAGCTTCTGAGAATTTATATAAAAACAGTAATGATTAATGATCAGTTAATATATCATCACCAAGAACGCTATTACAGCTTAATGCTATTGGTTTCCTCTAGCAAAGCTTAATATATGGCTGATTATGAAAGAAACGTTCATTGTTTTCTTTGTCCAAGCTAGACTGATGGAAGGTACACTGACAGATATGAAAATTTCTTTGCTCAAAAAATGCGCAACTTCAGTTTGAGTTTCAGTGATATTGCAAGAAGAAATTCCTTAGAAAATGCAAAATAATATATGATAATCATAAAAGAATTAACTAAACAGATAGAGACAATAAATTTACAGTGTTGCTATTAGGTTACAGCCACCAGAGTTTCTTTAATGATTGATACTTTTTTTTATTATTAAAAATTATGGTTGAGTTTTATGAATAGTAGAAAAAATATATATAATTTTTGATTAGTTGTTTTTAGAGTTGCAGTTGTGATTGCTTTTTAAAGTGTTTTTTATTTGAAAATGTAGTAAAATAATTTTTTTATTTCATAAAAAATATTATTGATATTAGCACATCAAATTGGTTTGAAAATACAAAAAAAATAAAAAATATATATATATATATATATTAATTTGAAGTAAGAAAAAAATAAAAAATAAATAAAGGTTTTTAAAAGTGTTTTTAAATTGCAAAAACAAAAAGTATTTTATAAAACTCAATTAAAAACATGTATAAATTACTTCATAAAAATTACATTTCAAACTTAATTTTTTAATAAATTCTACAGTATAAAATATAGGTTGATGTGTTATCAAATATATTACTATATTATATTAAAGGTAAACAAACACAAGAATAAGTAGCACACTAGCCATTGCAGTTCTTAGAAAATCTCAAAAAGAGAATAACCTAAAAACTTGCACACGGGTCCATTCAAGCATCTAGATGCATTTCTACTGTTCCATGTACCTAACATATTTATATGGTACTGGTTTCTTTGTCTTCGCTGCGTAAATTAAATTAGAAACAAATCTAAATATAATAAAAATATTTATGTCAGAAGAATTATTTGATATTATTATTAAATCTGATTCAGTAGATAGATCTTGAATTTTTCATATTTAATTATTTATCTAGTCCAAATTTAAAATTAATTTGCATAAAAAAAATTTTAATATGACTTGAATGACCTAACAATTCCAAAAATAATCTAGACAATTAGTAAAAAATGTGGTTTGATTTTAAAAAATTATTAAATAAAACCAAGTACATTGTTAATGTTAAGAAATCAAATATCTTAATTTATATCTATTTCTTGAATTTTTTTCAATTTAGTTTGTGAAATAAAATATTTTAATCTATATCTATCTTTTAATTTTTTATTGGGATTTTATTTATGGCTAAAAATACATTAAAAATCTTATATATTTATTATTTTTTGATGAAAATAAAATTATCTAACTCGTTGCAAAATACAGGGTAAATAGCTAATATAAAGCTAATACTGTGGATTATTTTTTGCACTCATTTACATTAGACATTTGCCCATATTTAGATGAATTGAAGTGGATGTGAAAAGCTTATAACCTTGTGAATAAAAATACTCAATTTAATCATAGACGGAAATAGATGAGATATTTTAATAATTTAATTATCAAAATTCATTAAAATAATTATCCAAACTTTTATAAAAAAAAAATATGGTTTATGGACTAATTAAGCATTTTTTAAAAATAGCAGTAAAATATTTTTCAATTTATGTAGTTTGACTTACTATGCGTGAAACATATTTTATTTTTTAATGGACTATTTATTTATTTAATGTAAAATAATATATACAAAATCATGTGAATTTGCATTTTTGGGTTATCTTTAATGAAAACGGATAACAAGAATTCAAAATTATTTTAGATAAAAAAAAGATAATTTTCTGTTGCATGTTGCGAGTTAGATTACTTTTTTTAGGCATAAAAAAACATCAATGTATTGTTAATATGTTTTTTAATATAAAAAAATTTTAAACTATACGAGGATTGATTCAATATGATATGGTCGACTTAACAAATCTAAAAACAACCCGAACGATCGATAAAAATATAATTTAACTAAAACGAATCAAGACAATATTTTTTTAAAAAATATTAAAATGATAACATATTAGATTATTTAAATCAATTCGGTTTAACATGCTAAATCAGCTAATTAGATCATGAGATCTTAATAACTTTATAAAAAACAAATACAAAAAATTATTAAATCTAATTTTCAATCAACATAATGTTGAAAGATGAAATTGAAAATAACTTCAACTAAAAAATGAGTTGAGTGAACCCGGCTTAACCTATTAAACCTAGGACATGAGACCGGGATAATCCCATAAAAGCAAAAAAAAAAAAATATTTATAAAGCTCAATTCTCAATCAACTCAATATTTAAGGATGAAATTTTTTTAAAAAAAAATCTATTAGAAAACGACACAAAAAACCATGTGAATCAATTGATCAAATTTGTGACTTGATTTATGATACTAGGATAACCTTATAGAACATAAACCGAAACAAATTATGAATTCTAATTCCTAATAAAATCAATATTGAAATATGGAATTTTTTTTTAAAAAAAAAAGCAAAAAAAATGAGTCAACCAGCCTAACTCGAGACCTGATCAGTCATAAGACCATGATAGCTCCATAATATATATATATATATATATATATATATATATATATATATGTGTGTGTGTGTGTGTTGTGTGTGTGTGTGTGTGTGAAGCCCGATTTCTAATCAACATAACTCAAGTCAACCCAATTTAATTTGTTAAACTCGAATCAGGAGACCAAGACAGCTCTTTAGCAAGCAAATAGAAAAAAATTATAAATTAAAATTTTCAATTAACCTAATGTTGAAGAAATAAATTGAAAAAAAAAATATTTAATACAAAAAACAAAACAAAAAATAAATCAATCTAGTTGACTTGTAAAACTTGTAACCAGGTGATGAAACTGTGATAATTTTATGGAAAATAAATCAAAAAAACAATTATAAACTCAATTTTCAATCAATCCAATATTACATAATAAAGTTGAGAAAAAAATAATTAAAAAAATAAAATAATAACTCAAATCAATAAGATTAACATTTAAAATTAGCAATCTGGATCATAAAACCAAAATAGCTTTATAGAAAGTAAATCAAAATAAATTATAAAATCTAATATTTAGCAAGTCAATGGTGAAAGATATATATATATATATATATATATATATATATATATATATATATATCCTTAAAAAAAATAGAATCAAAGAAATAAAAAAAGCTTTGACATTTCATTATTCAATTTCATTGTTTATGCTAAAATAAAATATCAAAGTTAAATTAAAATAAAATAAAATAACAGTGCATAGGTTAGAGGTCCTCTAGCAATGGAGATGGGGAAGGATGTATAGGTAAATGAAAAATGGTCCATGAATAACTCCACGTGGCAAAAATACAATGATTTAATAAAGACAAACTAGCCGAGCACGCATGTTCAGCTAACATAGACGGGTTCATAAATGGGCCCAACAGGGGCACCTCGTAACAAAACGAAGCCCAATCACGCGCTTAAGAAATCACGTGGAAATCAAAAGAACACGTTTGTCTTATAAGTGTTACTTTCATCACAGCTGGCATCGTGATCATCATCTTCTTCTTCTATGAAAGAGCCACAATCAAGTGCATCAATGCACTTAACCCTCATCATAACTTAAGTTGGCTAAGTGATTCCTCATCTCTACGCCTTCATGTCTCCCTAATGTCCAATTTGGTCCTATTGTTTATAAATCTTCATTCTTATCCTAAAATGATTTTTTTTTCCAATGCTTGCCCTATATTAAAAAGTTACTTATCCTTTCTTTCTTTCTTTGTTTTTTTTTTAGAAAAATTTTCTTTAAGGTTTTTATTTATATCACATAGTAATAACATTTTATATATATATACAATCAAGCCCCTAAACTCCTTTTTAAAATAAATAGAAAAGACAAGAAAAAAAGGTTATGTTTCGTGTAGTAAAATACTTAATTTATAAGAATTGAAACAATATTTTGAAATAATATGATTGTTAAGAAAATTATTATTTTTAAAATTTAAATTAAATAATTATTAATTCAATTTAATTTTAATAGTCACACCTATGGGCTAGCTTTTGTCAATAAAATAAATTTTGGATTTTAAAATATAAACAAATAATTTTATTGGCAATTTTAGTTTCAAATCTCAAATATATGATATTATAAATATTATTATTAAAAAAAAAACTAAAAAAACTTAGATTAGATATTTATTATGCACATACTCATATTTCATTGTGAATTTCTACAGTCAAACTACTATTACTTTTACTCTTGATTGGTAAACTCATAAAGCTTGGGTTTAGAGGTAGAAAAATCTTTTCCGTAAAAACTGTTAGTCATTATAACAAAAAGTAAAGGAATAATTGATATTTCTATATTTTTTGTTTATAATATAATTATTTAATCACCATTAAAGTTGTAAATGGATTTCTTCTTTAAATTTAATAGAGTTAAGTTACGCGGTTAACTATCTTAATAAATGCAACTTTTATTGCTCATAAAATAAATTTTAGGCGTGGGCAAATTTCTTGCTAGAACACATGCAAAAGATATATGCGCGTGATTGTCGTGCCATGTAACATTACGTTGTACATGGAAAGAAAACATAAAGAATAATTCAAGAAGAGGCATAATGACAAGTTTTGTAAGATTTGACTTTCAATAATTTGCTTTCATTACAAAATATTTGTGCAAGACAACTTCATCTTGAGAGAAAATACAAGTTTATCAGTGAAATCTATTAGAAATCACCATTGATTCCCACAATTAATCTAGCAGCTACAAATTCTTAACAATTATTTTCTAATATTTCTTTCAAATTGTACGGTAAACAAGCCGCCGCGGAGCTAAAATATTAAATTTAGTGGGGAATTAGAAAAAAAAACTTTTGAAAGGGTTAAAAGTTAAAATCTACTAATTTCAGCGCTAAAAATTATAATCATTCAAGGGAAGACTGGGAAAAAAATTGCAAGTGTCGGGTCCTTTGCAAGCCATCCCATGCCTCTGCCTTTGTAAACACGCTTGATCTATTCCTCAAAAAAAAATATATATATATATATATATATATTTTTTTTTGAGGAATAGATCAAACATGTTTATATATATATATTACAAAAATAGCTAGGACAATAAAATTAATCTAGAATGATTACTGTAGATACCACTTCAATCTTTGTAAATTCGCTTCTAATCCCACATATTTGTATGCGCTAAACAAATATAAAAACAAAATTCAAAAAATAATAATCGAGAAAGTAGATATTCTATTAGCTGGCATGAGCAATTCAACAATTAAAGGATTGAAATTGGAAAATTCTAAACAAAAAGGAACAATGTCAAGCATTTTGAAAACTAGGGGGGCTAAAATAGTCTCCGTAAAATAAAAAAAAGGACTATCGTGATAAGAATATGATGAGGATCTTGATTGCTAGGGAACATGTAATTTTAATAGGACAGCGTAGCATTGAAAAAAAAAAAGAGAAGAAGAGTAGCAACTGTCGTACAAGCAATGGCATTTACCTCCAAAACGCCAATGATTGGGCAGTGCCTTTAATAATATAAAATCTGCATTCCCATATCTCTCTCTTTGTTGCTTGATTTCAGCAGATACAACACAATCTCCAAACTGAAAACATTGTTTTTCAGATGAAATACTACCGGGTTTTAGACAGAATATCGCGGAAGTTCTGAGATGCATCTGATGTTTGGCATTCCTGTTGTTCAAGGAGATCATAAAGTTGAAGAGAGAAAGTGGGAGAAAGAGAGATAGATATTAGCTCAGGCCAAGAAAATTTCAGATTTAGTATTAATTCTCTTTAGTGCGTAAAGGGTTTTTTCTTTTTTCTATTTTTTTTTTCGTCCAGACTCTTTTATTGCCCATAAAGCTGAAAGCATTGAAAGATTTCTAAGAGTGATTTAAGGGAAACGGTAATTCTGCTACACGAAGAAAAGATTTAAAATTTTGAATTCCAGACAAGCTAGCTCCTGTTGTATTTCAGTTTCAGTTTGTTCTCACGTTGTCTTGTTTTTCTTGACAGAATGGCTGCGGCAGTGATTAAGGAAGCAAAACCAATCTCTTCAGCCTCTGAAGTTGAGTTTGCAAAATGTGACTGTTGCGGCTTTTCAGAAGAGTGCACGCCAGCTTATATTTCTCGGGTGCGAGAGAGGTATGGTGGTCGTTGGATTTGTGGATTGTGTGCAGAGGCTGTTAAAGACGAGACTTGTAGGGCCAAAACTGATATTAGTACTGATGAGGCATTGAAACAGCACACGAAGTTTTGTCAACAATTTAGATCTTCTACACCTCCAAGGAATCCTACCGAGGAATTGATTTCCGCCATAAAACAGCTGCTTCGACGAGGTTTGGATTCTCCTAGGAAGAAGAAATGTCCCGTTTTCCCATCAGAAGGCTCATCGCTTTCGATTGAGAGTTGAAGGATTTGAAGAGGATTCAATAATGACCATGAATGGTTAAGTAATTGACCAAGAAAGGTAAGGCAACCTGGGATTAGTTACGGCTCATGTTCTTAGTTACTCCATTGTTTTTCTAATATGTTCTTGGTGGCTAGTGGGATATTGGTTTTAGTGTAATGCTCATGAACTTCAATCGAATTGAATTTGGTCATGTTCTTCTTATTTTTTTAGCTATGATGCCTCTTTTTCCTTCTTTGTGTTGGAAGACTAAACTCCGATAGTAATTAACGAAACAAATCAAAATATGATCGAGCGATGTTAAGATCCAATGCCATGTGTTATCTTCATAAAACTTGCCAAGCAGATATGTATTGTGTGAGTACTCTCTCGCCGGAAAATATAAACATGCATCGAGTGGTGTAACAATGGAGTGGCACTTATTGGGCACCATACAGGCGGTATGATTTTTGTCAGAAGCAGTAGTGACTGTCAAGAAATCAGCTTTTGACAGGACAAATCAAATATCAAACAGGAAATGAGGCAAACTGGTTTTTCCTGTATAATTTGCGGCAGCGGAAAGCGAATACCATTTCTAGGTAACAGTTTCGTGAAGACGCCGCCGGTAAAGAGAAGGCGGGTTGGAAAAGCTGTGTGCTCTGTCCCTGCTCTCCTTACTCTGACAGAAACCAGCGGATCTGGATCCTATAAAATATCGAAAGTATCGGCCGCGAGGCTGTGGTAGATAGCAGCCGAAGGGCCCATGCAGCTAGGTGTCCCTGTCGTTGCTTTGCCTGTATTTGTCAATAAAATTGTTGTGATCTGAAGATAAAACACGGTGCCGTAAATAAAATGAGAAAAACCAGCAGACATTATAAATACTCGAAGACAACAATCCGTCCTCTTGTTTCAAAAGATCTTTGTCTGATGTTTTGCCATAGCTTATCACACCAGCAGGAGGTATGACGGGTCTTGAAACATGCCATTGGAGTACGATCTCCCAGATTCCTAAATCTTGTTCCATCCATTGCAGGATCTGAATTGAGATCTTAAAACAGATATATATTTTTTAATCATGTTTTAATTTTTTTTCTATTTAATTTAGGAGTTCTATATTGTAATTGATAATTTTATTTGTTTTGTTTAGTTTAGTAACTTTTATAATAACTCTATAATTATTTATTTTTACCTTTAAAATAAATATAATATCAGTATAAATAGGATTGTTTGCTTGTATTTCTATATCCTACTAAAAAAAAATATTATGTAACAAAATTTTAAATTAGTATTTGTGTTATAAATTTATTTGATAGAATTAGATGTTTTTTTTGTGTTGTTTACATTCATATTAGTTAGGTTAACTCAATAAATTCACAACTCGATATCTCTATATTCATAAATTTTAATTTCAATTAATTTTAATATTTTTTTAATTAAACCTATGACTCGAGAAATTAACTTATGAATTGGTTTACTTATTTAAATTTGATAGAATCAAAGTAAATCATTTTTTTAAATAAGATTTTAACAATATTGTTTTAAATAAAAATAATAAATTTAAATTGATTCGATGAATTGAATTTTAACTCGTAAACCTATTTTCAAGTTAGATCCAATCTGACAGCTGTACGATTAAGGTAACATTCAAAGTAAAGAGATGTTTAGGGGATCCTAGAAAAGGGAATGCACTGACATGGGAGTAAATTACCGTGATATTACGTGCTTCATCTAAAAATTTTGGGTTGTCAGCTCATCTTTTTTTTTCCTTTTAATCTTTGCATTCCTTTTTTTTTTCCTTTTATTTTTCTTTTTTAATTTCATTGATCAATACTTATTTAATTTTGAATTTATTCTTATAAATTATTTTATTTTATTTTTTATAACGTTATTGCAGTTTTGAAATCTCAATATTTAGTTTATACTTGATTTTACAAATATTTATTTTTTTGTCATATAATTAAGTAAAAAATAATTAAAAAACAAAGTTCTTAAACTTGGTAGATCTCATCACCTGGATTGTGAATTTGATCACTTAAGTTGTGAAACCTGAGTCTATCTAATATATCATTATCTCAATATTTTTTAAAAACTATCTTAATAAGTCAAACTACACTTTTAATATGTCATTTAAGTTATTTTTAGACATGTCAAGTTAAATGAATCATGTCAAGACAATTTTTATACGATCTAATTTAAAATTCACACTAAACAAGGAGGTCCAGTAAAAAAAATTTCAAGATTAATTTATTAAAACGAGTTTAATAATTATATTAAATAGTTTCGACATGATTTGTTTTTTAGTCTCAATTTTATATTTTTTTCACTTTTACTATAGTGCAGCGTAATAAACTAGTTACAAAGGAGACCTAATATGGTAGCGTGATTAAGAAAAATGTAAATTAGGAGAAAACTATATGGATAGTTTTATATATTACACCATTTATCAATCATATCTTTTAATAAAAAATAAATAAATAATTATATCCTTGGTTTGTTCTTGTTCTCAGATATACCTCTTTATAAAATTAATTTTATTAAAATTAACGATCATTGCATTACATGAAAATAATTTCAATTATAATTGATATATAAAAGTATCGATTTAAGTAAACAAAACAAAATAAAAAATGTTAGTGTGGTGATTTTAACTTAAAACTATCACATATATCATATGTGGAATTTATTTTATTTTATAATTTGCAGAAGTATTTTGTATTGACTTAAATGAATATTTTCATTCATTTATATATAATTATCACATGATATAAATGTGACTAACATATTGGCCTGTATTTCGCAGCGGGTCAATAACAACTTTTTTTAAATATAAAAAAATATAAAGAGTATAAAAAATATATTTAGTGTCCTAAATCTAGCTACAAAGACGAACCCAATAACATTGGATCCAACAACCAAGAAATCCAAAAGCTGTTGGGTCTAGTTAGGCAGTTAGACCCAACACTTCTTCTCTTCTATCACCAACACCCTTTGAAAATCACCTTACAATCCTTCCTCTAGCAAAATCTCACTTGACTCTCCAACTTTCTTAACTAGAGAGTAAAAAATTGAATTGTGTCTCTGTGTCCTAGGATAAAAGCAAGGTAGTGATGATCATCCAAAGATTCTTAATGGTATAATAAAAGGTTGGAACATTAGATATTTTGTTAAGTAAGCAGTTGATTATTGGAGCCCCCGGAGTGAAGAAAAAGACACCAAACATAGAAGAAATGTCTTAAAGAAACCGAGGGAGGCCGCTCTTTTTTTTAACTTAGACCAAGGGCACCAATTCTTAGTGTTATAACAAAACTGCACTTAACGCGTAAATGAAAGCCTTCACAACACAGTAGCTCACTAACTTTATAAAGGATGAAGCAAGATTTGACGCTGCTGGGTTCTGCTAGTAGTAGGATCCAATGTTTCTTTCTTTCTTTTCTATCACCGACACCCTTTGAGAGTCTCCTTACAATAGCCTTGGATCTAGCTCCACAATATCGTTCACAGTGCAAACACTACATGTTTACAGTACAATGAGTCTATGTCCACAATCTAATATTTTTTATTTATTAATTTTTCTAATGATAAACAAATATAAAATAAGTTTAAAAAAAAAAATACAACTTTTGACAAAACAAACAGTACAAGTAGAAAAAAATTGTGGTCTAGCATGGTAATCGAAAGGAATCCAAATAAAGATTAAGAACTTGTGTAAAGTTTTACACGTATAAATAAATCCCTCTATACATTACTACTATTTCAAGTTTAATGTTCATTAACTTCTGTTGTGTCATATTGTTTATTGTCTAAGTGATCCTAGCATCCTAGGTATATGAAGGGTCCTTGGCTTATGTAAGGACTCAACGCAGGAGACAACATAGGCAATGATGAAGCTATGCAAGATTTTCACGGGCATTAGGCAGCGGTACCTGCGGAAACGGTTGGCAGTACTTGCCAGATTCAGGTAAGGTGCGGGTTGCCAATTTCTTATATTTCTGAAGAACCCATTCAATTTAATCTTAGCTTTGGTTTGACTCGTGTTGAGCAATTTGTTTTTAGATTTTTTTTTTTTTGATAATCATGTTTTTTTTTAAATATAATTACAGGTGTCCATACTAGTTTACAAGCACATCAATTAATTTTTTAAGGTCTTAAAGTTAACAATTAAGTAAATCTCCAACGACACTTAAAATGATGATCTTTGAGGAAAAAATTTAGAATCTAACCAGTTGAGTTACATTCCTAAAATTAACTAAATAATCATGTTATTTTAATTCCAAGGGATGCAACTCAACTGAACAGGTCTTATATTTGTTTTCTAGAGATTACCAATTTGAATCTTATAAATCCCAACACCACTAATAAATTACATAATAGTTAATTTTATGACCCATAAAATTAATGAAGATACATACAAATTAATTAAATATCCATATTAATAATAAAAAAATCATGTTATTTCTCGTTGTTTGTGTGATGATTTATTTTTTCTTTGTGTGTAAAGCATTTTTTATTAACTAAATATGAAAAAATAAAATAAGGAAGCGTGAGCCTTAATATTTTAAGCATTATAATAAGTGAAAAACATATGAATGCCGCGTCTAGCACGTAACTCCAATATCTAATAATTATACTATTTTGTCTGCGTATATTATTATTTTACACGTGCAGTGCTGTGCCAAGTCAGCAGTGATGGCAGCGTGGGGTTAGCTGTGTACTATCACAGCACGCACCTTTGTACTGCATTTCACCTCCCCTGACTATAATATATTATTATCCACCAATCTTACATAATTGACATGGAATTTAATATTACTTTGTAGGTAGTGTTTGTCGAGATGGTTCATCTGTTTTTTCCAAGTGTATTCTAAACTATTATTCTCATAAAAAAATATTAAATTGAGATTAAAATTTCTTTAAACATGTTTATATTAAAAATAAAAAATTTATTTTAATATATCTTTAATTAAAAAGTATTTTTTTAAAAAAGTATTCTATACTACACTTACCAAACACACATGCACATACAAAGTCAAGTAACTAAACTCTTTTAATAAATGTTTGCCTTAAAAACTAAGATGTTGCTTGTTTATTGACAATTATTCCGTGCATATCTTTGAGGTGAGAGAGGGGTAGGTAATAAAAACCGGGAAATGCATATATATAAAAAATTGATTGGTCTAGCGGTGGAAGAGGCTTGTTTTTTTTTTTTTTCTGTACCAGGGTTCAAATCTTATCGTGCACGCCTGTCATCCCTACGGTACCTTACATGTTCACTGGGTTTACAGGATGTTCAGTGGGGCGTGAGATTAGTCGTGGTTTGCTCAAGCTGATCCGGATACCTACGTAAATAATAATAATAAAAAAAATAACTGGCTTCTTGCATGTTGATATAGATGGCAAGTCAAAGCTTTAATTGTAAAAATGTGATCCAAATGAAGGGAATGTTTTATATTAAGATTATTTTTAAAAATATATTGAAATAATTTAAAACAAAAAGTTTAAATATTTTAAAATGCACAAAATAACTATAAATATTACTTTTAAATGTTCTTTCTAAAAATAATAATAATTGATAAATTATAAATATTTAAATTATATTATGATTATTTTTAAAAATATATTAAAATAGTTTTTTTAATTTATTTTTAATATCATATCAAAATTATTTAAAAACATAAAAATTAATTTAAAACAAAAAAAATTAAATATTTAAAAAAACACAAAATGACTGCAAATATTACTTTTAAATGTTCTTTTACGCTATTGATATGTTGTGAACAATAATTAATAAATTTTAAATATTTAAATTCACAGCAACTATTACAACTACCACAAACATGTCTTGATGATGTGAACGAAGATTTGATTGAAAGGGGACAATTTAAGATGATGGATCAAACTCTAATACCCCTTTGATGCTCTCTTTTTTTTAGTTTTTGTTCTTGTTTTGTTTGGATAGAGGAATCCGTCCACGTTTAAATTTACTTTGTTTTTTTTGGTATTATTAATAAATCATATAAAATAAAGCTTGGATTTGACTCGTTATGAACTCATTGATTGAATGCATGGGTTTATAAACAGTCTTGAAAAGCTCCTTCTCGCAATCTTAAAGATAAGATGATGCTTGGCGGAAGGAGTAGCTTAGAATTCCAGCCATGACTACTACCTAATCATTTTATGTTTAAAACAATCAATAAAACTAATCATCATTTCAATCATGTACTCATATACTGCCACCAAACAATTTTAAATCAACTTTTCAAAAATTAATAATAAATTTCTCGTGTATTTTCAGAAATATAATAAAATAATATATATTTTATTTTTAATATTACTATTTCAAAACAATAAAAAAACAAAAATAAAAAATCAAGTTTCTTGAAAAGTACAACCTATTCACAGCGCCAAACAATCACTATAATCAACTCGATTCTCGAATTAAACTAGATAAATCTTAAAATAATATTATTTATTAATAAAAAATAAAAATAATATTTTGAAAAAAATATCTTAAGAGTTGCCTTGTTTAATTATCACATGGTTTGACCGTATCAACAAGAATTTAACTAAGTTAACTCTACGTCAATCTTATAGTCATTCTTGTTTGTCTCAAAACAAACCTAGTTTAGGCTAGGCTCTAAATTGATAGGCTATCAAATTGATCCATCAGGCTAGCTTAGGCTATATGTGTGTTTATTCATATAATTTAACTTGTTTTTAAAAATGTTTATTAAATTGATTTTTATTTGAAAAGATATTAAATTAATATTTTTCTATGATTTTTTCTATAATTTTTCTATAATATTATATATATATATATAAATTATTTTAATATTTTTTAATTGAAAAACAATTTTAAAAAACATAATATACTATATTAACAAACACTTACGTGGACCAATTTGTTTACAAAAAGCACTGTGACACACCTGTAAACAAACACAACCTTAATACGCTACTCATCAAGTAAACAAACATAGCCAACACCACTTCAAAAGCGTAATAACTTCATTCTTCTAAGGGCAAATACGTAATCCAAAAATTACTGTACGAATCGACAAAGCGTACTCGCCCTTCGTGTACTACACAATTTACTACAGCTTTCTTCCTTTCATACTCCTTCCCTCCCCTACAAACTGGCACGCCCACAATTCTCTAACTCCTCCCCCTTCTCTCTCTCTCTAGAACTCGCTCCTTTTTTCCCTATCAAAAACTCACCGAGTCAGAGATCATGATGCACATGACTTTCTATTGGGGCCGGGAGGTGACGATCCTGGTTAACTCATGGCACACAAAGACATGGCTCGGTTACTCTCTCTCTTTACTCGCTTGTCTCCTCGCTTCCATCTTCTACCAGTACCTGGAGAACCTCCGCATGAGACTCAAACTCATCTCCTCCGGATCTGTGAAAGCGAAACCGTCACCATCGGCTACGATCGATGAGCCGCTGCTTCAAACGATGGGTGGTGGAGGAAAAGTGAGGTGGTCTGCCGCGAGAGCGGGAGGAGCTGTGCTTTTTGGGATAAATTCAGGGATTGGGTATCTGTTGATGTTAGTCGTCATGTCGTTTAACGGAGGGGTGTTTTTGGCTGTTGTCTTGGGGTTGGCAATTGGGTATTCGTTATTTAGAAGTGAAGAGGAGAATTCGATGCTTCTTGATAATCCCTGTGCTTGTGCTTAGACAAGAAAAAGAAAAATTGCTGTATATTTTGTTAAAAAAGAAGAAGAAAGTTTCTACTCTTGATTGCAGTTATGTTGTGAGTGTTCTTTTTTTCTATTTTCAGCTGTTTTTTTTGGGTGATTTAAGGATTTTAATCTCAATTGAAGATGTTAGTTAAAAGGAAGTGTTGGGGGACCAGTTAAATCAAGAATTGTCTTCTTGTTTTTCTGGATTGTAAAACAGGTTTCTGTTTGCATTTTGCAACGATTACAAAATTCTTCCGTAATTCTTGATTGACTATTAATCGCGTGTTTGTGATCGTGATGGAGAATTCTTTAAAAGTATTTTCTTTGAGATTATTTTTTAATTTCTTATATCAATACATTAGAATTACTAAGAAATATTAAAAAGTAATTCAAATGATAAAAAAAAAATACATTAAAAAGAAGATAAACTATTAATTAATATTTTTTTTTTGTTTAAATCTAAGATTCTATTAGCTAAAGCGGTGTACCGTTCTGCAAACAACACGAATAAAAAGATTAATTGGGATGAGAATATATTAAAATAATATATTTTAATAATTTTATTGAAAATTAAAATAAATTATAAAATTTAATTTTTAATTATATTAATGTTGAATAATAAAATTAATAAAAAAATTAAATTAACAAAAAAAATAACAAAACTCTAATTAATATGTATTAATCTGTCAAATTTAAAAAATATCGTGAAAATTTTATAAAAAACAAATTAAAATAAAATATAAAATTTAATCTCAATGAATTTGTTGAAAAAATAAAAAAAATAAAATTGAAATTAAAATTAAAAAATAAGAAAAATAGAATAAAGCTAGCTTCATTAAAATCATTGATGACAAAAACTTAGTTTCAACTTGCTGTTCAGAATACCATTAATGGTCAACTAAAAAAGGGTTCACCATTGGAGGGTCAAAGGATGGGGGGATAGTTTTATTTGCCCTGCGTCTCTAGAAATAATAACAAACTCAATTAGATCATAATGGCACCGAGGCAACTTCGAAGGAGAAATTCATCACCCCTGAATGTTCTTATACAATTAAACAATATTATGACCGAGTATGGCACCTGACTCATGACGCTAAAAACAGTCATCTTCTTAACTTATCCGAAAAACACCGAGGTAGTCTCTTGCTCTGTCCTAGTTGCTGACCTAATTGATGAAGCTTGCATCTGATGGTTCCTTTGGAACTACCATTTATAGCCAATGATTCAACCAGGAATTCTTACCAACTACTCAACCAGGGGGAAAAAAAAAGAAGATTGCTTACCAACCCATTAAAAAAGTTTCAAGGCCGGCTTACCCCCCATGAACCACAGAGTCAGCTTTTCCTTCTAGGTTTCGGTCCATTTTATCATTCGGGGGGGGCTGCTTGTTTGAGATACTTTCAATTAGAGCAGGTGAGTGGTTGTTGAAATTGAGATATTCCCATGTCGAAATAATCAGATTGCTAATTTTATTTGGTTCTAACAGTACTGGAATTCTGTGCTTGATTATGATGGATGTTAGGTGCTTGTCTATCTCAATGTAATAAATAACCAGAAGATATGATTCATGAGTGGATGTGTCCTGACGATTTACGTTAAGTGCCTGTCTATTCTTGAGTTCTAGAATTCAAATGCTTGGTAACAGAATTCGTTGAACAAGCAAGGAGAAAGAGAGATTCAACCTCTCATGCAGAAGCGAGGAGAGGAAAGAAAATGGCATTTGCATGCTGTCAATGAGTGCCCTTGTTCATCGTCCCTGTACCAGAGCAGTGCTACTCCTCTGCTAGATACTTTATTCAAACAGTAAAAGAAGATTTTCACCACACCAAGTAAAGCGCCCTGGCTTGTATTTTACAACCATACATTCCTTCTCAACAATCCAAACTCTTACAGGATCATGAAAGTATTTTAGCTACAACTTTGAGCAATATTTCTTGCATCCCTTCTGTTGTGATTACACTACATGTATCGGACTATACGAACCTATTCATGGACTAAACAATAAATCTCAAGGGAGAAAAAAAAACATATGCTTTTTTAAATAGGTTTCTTTCATCTAGACCTCTTTTCTATTAGGAGAGCTTAAACCATTTCCATAATTCTCATAAAGGACAGGATCCGAATAAGATACTGGAGAAAAAGGCAGTTTGATCCTGTGTCTCCAACCACAACGTTGATGGTGCCTGTGATTGTGGCATCCATTTTCATTATTTGCATCCTTTTCTCCTTCACTCTTCACTCCTGCTTCTCTGCTTAAAGACTCGCTGCTTCCATTTTCAGATGGCACTATGTACACGAATGGTTGAATAAATGTTTCATCAAAATCCTGAAGAGACTCCAAGACCTCAACCACGTAACTCATCATGGGCCTAGGTTTTGGATGATGACTCAGGCATTTATAAGCTAATGCAGCAGCCTTTGGAGCTCCCTTGGTGGAGTATTGCCCTTCAAGTCTTGGATCCATGATCCTGTCAAGTTTGCTGGCGTCCTTCAACAGTGGCCTTGCCCATTCCACAAGGCTTTGCTCTCGACCAGGGCGGGTGTTATCCATAGAACGTTTACCTGTAAGCAACTCCAACAGAACTACGCCAAAGCTGTACACATCACTCATGGTTGTCAAGTGACCTGGAATCAGGATATCAAATTGGGTTAGGTTTCTCGACTTCCGAATGGAATAGTAACCACCTGATGATAACATTTCTAAAATAGGTGCTGCCGGCTTCTATTCGGTGAAGTGTCGCTGGTAGTAGAATTTATGTGAACTAAAAACTTTAAAAAGCTTAATAGATAGGCTTCCAAAACAGAGAATTAAAGAAATTCAAATGGGGAAGGGTGGAACAAAGTTTCAGTAACATCAATTACCAGTCATGATATACTCAGGCGCAGCATAACCTTGAGTGCCCATTACACGTGTTGTCACATGTGTCTCTTCTCCTTCAGGGCCATCCTTTGCAAGTCCGAAGTCTGAGAGTTTAGCAGTGTAATCCTACAAGGAGAGCATTAGGGAGAATAGTCTTCAGGATCAATTTAACATGAATATTTATATTGTTCCAAGACAGCAATTTGATGGGAAATAAAGCTCAAAAGAGGGGGATTACCGAGTCCAGCAAGATATTTGAAGACTTAAAATCCCGGTATATCACTGGTTTGTCTGATTCATGGAGAAAAGCTAGGCCCTTGGCTGCTCCCAGAGCAATTTTCATCCTGGTTGACCACGGTAATGCAGCGGAATATCCTGCATATTAACCAAAAAGAACAAAGAAAAAATTACTAACAGCAATGTCAAATTAAGCGTCACCTAATTTTGTTGAACGGAAATCAACAGAACACAATTTTCCTAAGCAGTGACTGATTCTAAAATTTGTTCAACTCTGCTTCATTTTATATAGGTGACAGAAATTTCTACAAATCTGATCAATGTTTGGCTGCAATCTTGATTTATGATGAAAAAAGAGGAGGCCAAGCAACATACTTCTGAAGAGTTGATTCTCTAAGCTGCCTCTTGGCATATACTCGTATACTAGGAGTCTCTGGTCCTCCTCGCAGCAATATCCAATCAGCTTGACTAGATGAGAATGTCTCAGTTGTCCAAGAAAGATTATTTCTGCCTGCAAGAAAAACACCATAATGTTTCAGATGAGAGCTGAGTATAATCAAGAGCCGGTGCCAGAACTTTGAAGTGGTACTCTGAAATTGTAAATTGTCTCAAAATTATTCTAAACAAAAACCTCTCTTATAACTTGAATGCATAAAACTAACCATCCACTCCTTGTGTCCTTGCAAGCCATCTAAGTCCAGTGACTTCACAGCTACAGGCTGGGCATCCAATCCTGGCCTAAGCTTATCATCCACAAACCCCTTATAGACCGGTCCGAACCCGCCTTCACCAAGAAGATTACTTCGCGAGAAATTATGTGTTATAACTCTTAGCTCTGAAAATGTAAATATGTGCAGTTTTGAGCCAGTGAAAGAATTTGAGATATCTTCTATGCAGAATGGTAAACTGGGATCGCTCACATCTGAGAGAGAGAGCCTCTGAAAAGAACCTTGTTTTGAGATCCGATTTGTGGATTCTGGCAAGGGGCTGCTACAACAACTCAAGATGATGGATTTTAGTGTAACCTTCTTCATGGTCATCTTGTATCGACAATATGGATCAATCAGGCTTCGGATAGTCTTTTACAGAATAAAAAATATGAAGAAATGATTGGTCCTGAACATAGGAAACCTGAAATTGTACGCACTAAATGAAAAGAGCAGGAGAAAAGATGAGATGGATATGGAGTTTTCTGATGTGAAAAATCTTTATTGAGGGCCGGCCTTATATTTTGTTCACTCACCTACTACTCTCAAAATAGAAGGAACTATAGCCTTGTGTATTCTGTGATTATTGCAGCTATAATTTATACCTCTTTCATGATTTGATGATTAAAATATCAAGTCTTGTCTTCAAGTTAGTTAGAGAGAGAGACATGACCTGGCTGCCTCTTGACTTTGTACAGCATCAATAGAAAAATAGAAAACAAACAACTGCCCTTTCCAAGCTCCTTTTCTTCCATGGTCCATGCATCCATGTATTTGTATGTATCTTCCCTTCCCACAGCCCTTGATGGTGCAAGGTCCATATCCATCCCCTGGCTGGCAGATTAAATATAAACAATTAAAAGAAAATGCGCAGGCATAGATCCTGTTTCGTTTACAAAATGTTGAAGTTGCAAACTGATCCAAGTAAACAAATTTTACATTAATTATTCTAGCCACTGCGCAAGACCGGACAACGAAGAGGTGTCATTTTTTGAGGAATCCCAAATGAGAAACAATAAATAACGGGGTGCCATATAATATCTGATTTCTAATTCTATGTTTCTGGATAGACAAGGATTTTCATGCCAAAGGCTTCTGGTTAAGGTATTAACATGTCAGGATCAGACGATACCAACCAGACAAGTTCTGGTTTTTTAAAAGAGTTTCTACGACGACCTCTTGTAGTAGTGACCTGCAAGTTAAAGGGAAAGCTTCTAGAAAGAATTGACCCCATGACAATGCTGAAATGGAATCCTTGCTTGCGTAAAACCAAATATTTAACAACAAGCTCTTCTGGGATCATTCATGCAACCTTTTATGCGGTGATCATGGCAATGGAACTAATCCTGTCCACAAAAGAAATGGCGCTACAGTTATCATACCCCTAGCCCTAATCATTGTTGAACCATCACTACTTTGTGTGCATTAATGCCTGCCTGGTGATGTGAGTCGAGATACAAGTCAAGCAAGTGGCATTAAAGGGACCTCATGGTGCAGGCCATCGAATTATGAGGCTCAAGAGGTCAAAGAAAAAGGGTGAACAAATCAACCTACCCACAACCACTCCAATCTCTCAGGGGAATTTTACCAAACACCATGCATTTAAAACTTAATACCTTGAAAAAAGCATGGTTTATGTATTGCACGGTACTATTTTTTACAGTTGTATTATTGTGATCTCATTTTCAATTGACTATCAACCGCATGGTAAAACCATGAAACATGGTCATTAATAAGGGGTGGAAAGGTTCAATTATATGCAGATAAATGACATACAGAGGAGTCTCACTACTAGCCAAACCCTTAATGCTAAGTGATGGGTACATGTGTGTTTGATATATTTGATTAAAGGTATTAAGACACCTTGATAACTCAACATAACTAACCTTGATAAGACGCCTAACCCTGAAGATATTTTCAAGCTTAATATTCTTGGATTCTACTATATATGGAGCTCAAAAATATATGAGTCTAACAAGATATTAGACTCAATTTCCTTGAGTTCGAGTACATACTAAATCTAAATATATATAAATCTGATAAAACAACAAGTTCAAATGCCTTGAATTCAGCTACATATTAAATTCAAGTACATATATTTATCCCTTATTAATTTTGTGTGAGGAATATATATTTTTTATTAATATTATCAGGAGAAATTACATTCAAACAACATAACAAATTCAAAAGCTATATGTATCATCTTAACCATCTAGGTAGATGATTCACAATTTTTCTATTCTCTATTTATGCTTTTATTTTGCAGAACATTTATCATTTATAACTAAAAACAAACACTCTTGTTATTAAGAACAATTTATTATATAAAATCATTGACTTTATCATTAAAAAGTCTTTAAATCCCAAAAAAAATAATTGTTTTGTAAGTATTGAGTTTTTTTATCACCAATCATCATCTTTTTAAACTTTAAAAAATAAAATATTAATATAAACACTCATTCTCTATTCAAACACTCCAATAATTCTTATTTCTAGATATATTTGATTTTTAAACATCATCATTATCATGAAGTATTTTTTATTCTGCATAGACAGTAATATCAAGATTAACTTCAGGGCCCGTGGGATTAGACGAGGTACGTGTAAGCTGACCCGGACACCCACATTAAACTAAAAAAATTAGCACAAGAATATAATAAAAAGCAATGCAACCACTAAATTGAAGGAATGCAAGAACAAACCAAAGGATCCCCTCCCCCATGGTCCAACCCCGAAGCTGATTCGAGGCAGGAAGACATGGCATGTCTGAAAACAGTAACTGTGCCATCTATTTACGGGGGTTATTGCCAAGTGTCAATTACAGATTGAAAAAGGGGTAACTTGTCTTCAAGCTGATGAAGTTGCATGCAAGAACCTGTCTTTTTCCTCCTTCACTCCGCAACAAACGGAGTAGTTTTTAACAGGCTGTATCTGACTTGACTCAACCTGATTGGCATCTCATGGCTTTGATTGGGGATGATAATTTCATCCAATTCTACCTGGTCTAGATAAATTAGTGTTTTTTAAATACTTATTTTATCCAATAATAAATTATAAATATTATCAAAATTGACTTCAAACTCGTCCTTAATATATATACATATCTCAATATTGACATAAAACAATGTATATAAATAGTATTTATCATTTCATCATTTAATACACAAATATATATATATATATATATATATATATTATTTTTTATTAAATAATAAAATTATGATAGATAATAGATACTCATAAACAATAAATAAAATATTAATATTAAGAAATCCAACTCTACCCATTGCCATCCTTTAGCTTTGAGAAGTCCGAGAAAACGTGCTAGAATGTATTAAGAGTCTAATTATAAGAGTAGTAATTAATAATATTGTTGCAAGCTAAGAAGCTAATCATAATGCTGGTTTCCACTAGACATGACATGACTCCATTAATGTCTTGCTAGAAGCAATCCTTGCTCAAGAAACATGATTCATGATCAAGCTGTCAATGTTCTTTTTCTAGTAAGAGGATCACATCATATCGGCCTCTTTATGGCCTTGGTGGCATGGGACGCATTCAAGAGCACATCACAGAGAGAGGCTCATTTGAGAACCATTCACCTAAAATTTAAATGTTTGAAAAAAAAAAGTTTAAATAACATTAATACTTTAATCTGGCAAGAATTATGTCAAATACAATGTACGAACATCACAATTATAATTACAATGAAACCTGAAGAAGCCTTTAAAAAAAAAATTGACTCTAGAATTTTTTTGATTTTATTTTTGGTGCATTTAGTTTAAAACTTTTACATTATTGGTTTGAAATTTTATTTTGTTTAGGTCTCAATCTTTGAATTTAAAAAAAAATAGAGAGGGAGTCTCGGAAAAACGATAGAGGAGAGAAATAAAACAAAAACAAAAGCTAAATTTAATGCAATGTATTCATTTTCATAGAAAAAAATGTTACTAGGTGTTTTTGAATTTTTATATTACCAGGAAAAATAAATCATAGTTGAGATTTTTTTTTCAATTTGATTTTGTGTTTTTTAACTAATTTAGAGGTGTTTCAAGTTGATAAATTAATTTACTAATGTTCCATGAGTGTTTATTAAGTGTTTTTAAATAAATTTAAGTTAAAAAATAAAAAAAAAATTCTAAAAAAACCCCAACTTAATTTTGTAGTCATCTTTTTAGTGACCAGAATCTAAGCAAATGATACATTATATGTTTTATTTAAAAACAAATAAAATAACGATAACATGTCTTTCTTCGTTTAAAAACAAAAATAAATTTGAATGCCATATACACTAGTCTATTTTATAGACCCAAATGCACTTCCTCTTGTTTCTGTTGGGCAAGCACATGAGCCCCATCATTTTAGTCCACCCATACACAAGAAACATAATTCATGATCAAGCTGTCAATGTTCTTTTATTTGTTATCTTTATTGCATACTTGTTTTTATATAATCTTTTAATTAAATAAAAATGAATTTCAAGAAATAAAATTATTAAACTCGGTTAAGTTCATGATCTAAGTTACGAGTTGAGCAATTTAACCCAGATCAGTCTAAAATGTTATTTTTCTAATTTTTTACAAAAAAAATATGGTAATAAAATCATGCACACAACATGTTAGCAACCGGCATTACTAATAAAGTCAGTTATCAAATCCTCACTCGTTGATGTGGGAAAAAAACAATTATACCATAACAATGAATAGTAAAATATATTTGAATGCACGCACAATATATTTTTCCAGTGTGTTTTAGTGTTTTAGAGTTGTTGTTAATTATACACCCATACACAGGAAATAGAGTTATGTCCTCTATTTATAATAATTGTAAACAAACGAATAAAGTCCAGAATTGTAAAGGACAGTCAAATAAACCAAAAAACCAAATTCCATCGAGACTTGATTTTTAGCAGAGGCCATATTCTATCAACTAAACTCACCACTTAGTTTATTTTCGACATCCTCTTCTAAACCAAGTCTTTAAAAACTCAAGAACATGAACACAAATCAAAACCAAGTCGATGGATTTTATATATCATTTTTTAAAAACTAATTTCCTTACCTTGTCCTATTTTACAACTATGTATATCTTTGCATTATTTGGGTGTATGTATCTCATTAATTATTAATAACATTATCCTTTTATCTTCACATTCTTCTTGACAGCGGAGTAAGGTTGCTCCGAACATGCTCCGGCTCAAATAAACGTCGATGCAACAAGTTTCATTATCACACGTCCATGTCCTTCTTCTTCTTCTTCTTCTTCAAAACGTAAAAATATATATTAACAGGGGCGGAATAAGACAAAAAAATTAGGGGTCAAATTATAAATTAGGAGGGGGTTAAGAAAATATTGCATTTATTTTTATTAAAATTATAAATATTTATAAGGAAGGGCATTTCTTTACAGGGCCGGGGCCCTGCCACCCCCCTCCTATATATATATATATATATATAATTAGCTTAGTTAATTAGCTAATGAGTATGCCTCCTAGGCCTAGCTACTTTGTCAACTAAGCTATTTATCTTTAGATTGAACTATAATAATAATAATAAAAAATAATCTCAAGAATTTTCAAATCTTGATACAAATGATCCACCACAGATTACATTTTTAAAATAAATTTAATTTAATATATACAATACAAACTAACTGATCTAAGAATACATTGAGAAATAAAAATGTATTAAGATTTCACGCGTGACAAAGCTTCTAGAAGCAAGTAAGTATAAAATTATTTATGAGCAAAATTACATTATGATATGGCTAGGTACGTAGCAATATGGTGCTATTTTACAAGCTTCTGTCACTCTCACTAAAATTATAATAATAAAAAAAATCTAAGGGGCGCATAATATAATCTTTCTTCCTTGATAGACTCCAACAATTACATGAAACTTGTTTTTTTAAAAAATACCTTGTAAAACTCCACCATCCAATTAAATGAGAGAAACAAAGAATCTTTCTGCCATGAAAAACAAATTGCATAAAAAAACACCTAGAATAAATGAAGAGTTGAGGATTGTTTTCCAAAAAAATAATTCAGTTTTTTTTATCGATTTCCTTGAACTTCAATTTTCAAGTCCACTTCAGGATACACTAAATTGACACATGTCAGCATGCTATTAAACTTCCCAAGATTTTACCGTTGATTCACTATGTGAATTTTATTTTCATTTTTTTATCATCAAATTTTTATTTTGAATGATTTCTTTCTTTTGTGGCCAGATTAAAGGTATATTACTTCAAATTTACCGAGGACAAGCAAAATTGAAATCAAGAGGATCAAAGTGAAAAAAAAAAGAAAATAAGTGGCTATTTTAAAAATTGGGTAAAAAAATTTACCTTAGTCCTCATAGTTTTCAAAATGATAAACTTTTGGTTCCTTACCATTTCAAAAATTCAATATTAGTCCATAACTTTATTTTTATTATTTTTTAGTCTTAGTTTGAGAGAAAAAAGAGAAAATCAGGAATTGAGTATTGTGAAATGTTTCAATTTATTTTTTATGGAGTTATTATAGTTTTATAACTCAGGTCATAAATGTAGTTGATTCACTTGAATTTACCTTAATCACTCTAATATATTATTATCTTAATATTTTTATATAAAAAAATTATCTAATATGTATCAAATTTTAATTTCATGATTAAACTTGTTCTCTTGGAAAAGACATTAGCAATGGCCGACCTTTTTTTTTCTTGTGTTTGGAAAAAAAAAAACCAAAACTTGCTTTCTTTTTTGTTTTTGTTTTTGTTATTATTATTATTATTATTATTATTATCCGACTAAAAAAAAAATTAATTCCAAGAAACAAAATTATTGGTCTATTCTTTTTATTGTGAGATTATATATCTTAATACACATTTATCTTTTAATTTTTTAATTTAATCTCTAGATATCATTAATTTTTAAAAATTTATTAGCGTATATAATTCTTAATTTATTTAATTAAAAATATACATAAGATTTTCATTTTGCTATTAAGATTTTTTCTTAGTGTCAAAAAAACATATTGCAAATACATGTACATTTAAAAATTCTTAACTTTAAAATATGTGAGGATTTATTAAAGTACGTGTAAAATAACCTAAATATTCTATATTAATTAAAAAAAAAACCCAGCTCGCGTTGAAGCGCTGGCAACTTATAGTACATGGGCGACGAATACAAAGCTGCTTATGGCCCTTAGCACTACTAGCTTTGTCCTTCGAGTAGTTGTTGGATGCAGACGTTTGTCTGGCCCATGTATTTATACTCAAAATGGACGTTTTTTAATGGATTTTTCAATTTCTGCTGGGCCGATGGTGCTGTTCTTGAATACAGATTATCAATTCAAGATTCATATTGTTCTTCTGAATCAGAAATTATCAATTACCTCTGTTTTCTAATATGGTCAAATATAACAGCTGCAAACGTATTAAATATGAATATCCAATATACTTTCTTTACGTACACCCTTTTGATCAATTACGCCAGGTTCAAATCGTTACCGACAGTAATTTAATTTACAGTAAGAAAAATATAGAATATATATATGTGTGTGTGTGTGTGTGTGTGTGTGTGTGTGTGTGATGACGGTAAGAAATATCTGATTTTTATGTAATTTTTCAAGCACATCCCTAACCTGCCACGGCGGCGATAGTTAATTGCTTGGTCGTCTGATTTGAACAGTGCATCTGACAGTCTCTTGCCTGCTTGCTTCTGGGCTGGTTTCTAGAAAATAATATCGACAAGACATTTGAACCCTCCCGGTGTAAATGGATATAATTCTAATATTTACAGCGTTTCTTGGAGCCGATCATTCCAAGATGCGTGCGTTGTGCATTATAATGAAAGGCCCCTTTCCCAACTAATTTCTCTTGCAAACTGTAATGTAAAAAAAAAACAGAGGGTTGGGTAAGCAATTATGGAAACTTGAGAAAGCAATTATGAGATTTGAAAGTTTTATTGGTGGAAATTTATTTCAGTATTTAAAGTAGGAGTAGTAGTAATGGGTGTCATTGATAGATTCTTAGACAATAATATCCGTTGAAAAAACTCTAGTTGATAATTTATAGATTGTCAATGACTTTATCTGTAAATTTACCTATATTTTTATGTCGGTATATCATTGATAAATATAATATATATTATAGATAAAATATCATTTATAATTTTATTGGTATAATAATAGTAGTAGTGATATTTATAGTTATTTTTTTTTAACTCTCTGAAATATATTAGCTGTATAATTTTGTCGATAGCCTCATCAGTAATAATGATATTTGCAATAATTCTTTTTTAATTCCCTGAAATATACCGACGGATTTGTGTCGTCGGTAACCCTGTCAATAATATTTTAAAAATACCTTTTTTAAAAAATATATTGAATAAAAATAGAAAAATAATTCAAATAAAATGAATTAGTATAAAAATCAAATATTTATTATAAATTTAAAAATTTATACATTCAAATACAATAAATCTAAAATAGAAATGACAATGAAGGAGGAGAAGGAGGTGGGTCACTGCTAGGACCGTGGAGCCAATTAGGGGGTGCACATGAACAACTCATCTGTGATCACATCTTTATTATCAATTGGTGAAGTTCTTCTTAATCAGCAATGAATTGTTCGTATTTATTATTAAGATGGTACATCCAATCCTATATTTATTGGTTTAGCATTACTGTGAACTTTAGAGTTTGAATGCTCGAAATTAATTGCGAGCATTCAACGATCGAAGTATTATAAGTCATTTGCAAGTCTTAAATACAGTGTTAAAGAGTTTGTGCGCTTGATTTCTATTGGGATTGGAGGGTTTATGACTAGTTGAGGCTCATAGACCTTGCTTTATGTTTCGTGCTGAGAATTGTGATGAGATATACAAGAGCCCAATCCTAATTCAATTATTAACATACTAAACTTGGACAAAAGATGAGGGTACTAATCTCGAGTTTCTTGATGTTTAACATCAAATTTCAACACTCTCGAACATTGATGGAGTCGTCCAAAGGTGAGAGTAATCAATATCTAATTAATATTTGTTACACATTTTCCCTTCTGCGTACCCATATTTTTCATAAATTATTGCCACTTGACAGCACGACAAATTTTCTTAAAAAAAAGAATTCTTCAGAGAGAAAAATCACAATTCTGATACTCAGATACCTGTCTATGCACTGAGACCAAACAACCTTTAGTTTCTGTTTTTTATTGGTCAGTCTTCAGACACTACCAAAGAAACAAGAGAATTTTTGTTCCCTGAAACCTCCATTGACACCTCAATTCTTTGTTAGGTAAACAACCAAATTTACCTTAAAAAAAGTTATCTATCCGCTTATAAAATCATACTACCTGTAAATTCTAGTTTTAAAGATTTTTTTTCTTTTATAAAATAAAAGTATATTCAAATTATATTTATATATCAAGATCATATTTATTTTCTATTAAATATTTATATTTATATTTATACTGGTGGATATATTCATAAAAAAATATTTTTTGATCATAGCATTGGGTTTTTTTTTTTTTTTTTTTTTTGTGGCGCTAACAAAGAGGTCACCTAAAGAGAGCATTGACATTTGACAAGGATATCTCCATGGCCTCTAATCACGAGGTCACATAAAGGATGCTTGCAGGCCTGTTGTGATCATCAACTGTTAAGAAACTTGAAGCAGCGTCTTTTTATCCTATCCCTCCTAAACTTACCCTCTATCTCCGTTTGCAATGGTTTATTTATAGAGTATATATTGTAACCTCTGTAACTAATTAATTACTCTCCTCTCATCTCCTCCATGGCTCCGTCCTTTCTCAGCTTTGCGTCGCTATACTCCTTCTATCTTCGTCATTGCTTCACCTCTTCCGGCCTTTCTCAAAAATCCATCAACGTTGGTGACGAGACCATCATCCACTTCTGGGCGCCCACTCAACTTCGTCAATCCAAACCAAATTTGGTCTTTATTCATGGCTTCGGTCCTGTCTCTCTATGGCAATGGCGCCAGCAGGTTTGGCTTTAGCTTTTCTTAATTTTCTTTCTTTCTTCCTTTTTTAGAGGATCAACCCCCATCCCTTTTCTTTTATGTATGTAGAGAATCAATCTTGAACTTCCCTTTTCAGAAATCACAAACACCCATCAATCTTCAAAACGTAATTGTTGTGTTGGCCTGGTGATTTAGGTTGTAGGACTAGAAGGTGAGGTGTGGTTTAGGCTCATAGCTGTAGCTAGGTTCAATTCCTGATGCAAACAACTCCACGTTGAGGCCAATTCTTCGACCAATTCACATGCTATAATAGCGATATATTTATAGATGCTGAGATTTCAATGAAAAAATGTGTATAAAGTCACGATTTTGATCGTATTTGGTGAAATCTTTTGCAGGTTCAATTCTTTGCACCCGACTTCAATTTGTACGTCCCTGACTTGATATTTTTCGGTGACTCGACAACAAAATCCTCAGAAAGGTCGGAGATCTTCCAGGCGGAGTCGGTGGCAAAGCTGCTTGAAACGTTAGGTGTGGAGAAGTATTCTGTGGTGGGCACAAGCTATGGAGGGTTCGTGTCATACCACATCGCAAGGATGTTTCCAGAGAGGGTTGAGAAGGTGGTCGTAGCAAGCTCTGGGGTCAACATGAAGAAGAAGAATAATGAAGAGCTTGTGAAGAAGGCAAAATTGGAAAAAATTGACGATCTTATGCTGCCACAAAAACCTTCAGATTTGAGAGCTTTGCTAGGTGTTGCTGTGTCCAAGCGAAGTTTCCTCATGATTCCTGATTTTTTCTTGAATGACTTCATAAACGTACGCAATTTCTTGATTTCTATCCTCCCTTTTTTTTTTTTTCCTTGATGTGGTAATTTCTATTTCTAGCTCAATTTTATAAGGTTAGCAACCAATTTCGTCGAGGAAGGATTTTCTTTTTCTCTTGTTAGGAATTGAAGGGATAAAAAATAAGAGCAAAAGATTGTTTAAATTTCTAGAATCTACTCATTTAATACATAATATTTTTCTGGAATATTCCAGAAAAGTATCCAGTAAAGGAGCTAGATCATGACTATTAAAAAAACTAGATCACTATCAATTTCTTTTTTTATTTAGATAATCTTGAATTCTTACTTTACTAGTCTAAATTTTCAAAAAAAATTGTTATTTAATATGTTATTAAAGTCTTTAATAAAAAAAAAAAAGGAAACACAAGATATTATGAGTTTTTATAAGTTTTAAATTCAAATAACAGGATATATTAAAAAATAAAATAAATTATATATTAGATAATGTGAGTGAATATGTTTCAAGTCCGAAAACAGTTTAAAAAAGTCTGTTAAAAAATAATATAAAATATATTTTAAAAATTAAAATTTTTAAATAAATATTTTTTTAATATATAAAACTATACTATTAAAAAACAGAGTGCCCCTCTCACGATCTTTCCTGAAACAAATGAATTATAAATCCCTGTATAAGTCTCAAAAGTAGAACAGTATTATATTAAGCAAATGAAGGGTCAAGAAACTGCTCATGTTCTTTAGTGTTCTCTTGGAATCCACATCATTTTCCAACTACCAAGAAAAAGATGAGGTTGTTGGATAGGTCGCTGATAAATGAATGCCAGCGCATGTAAAGGGGACTTGTGGTCGTGTTGGGTGGAGACCTCTCCTCTGTATATTCAATTGGACAAATATATAATTTGTCAATTGGAATAACCTATAAGAATTAATTAACTTAAAATAGCTTTATATTTGAGAAATAAAGATGTTTATTCTTGAATTTTAAATTTATTAATATTCTAGAATTTATGTATTTTTATTTTAAGATATAAAAAGTTTTGAACATTTTACTAAGATAATCAAGAAATATTTATATCCTCTAAATCTTATTGATTTTATAAAAAAAAAGGCGAGAAAGTCATTTGTTCTGGTGATATTAATAGGAGGTAAATATCTCATATATATTATTGATTAGATAATAAGTATGATAAGTCTCTTAAAATACCTTAGATACACATATAAGTATAGAGAAATCATTACTTTAATATTAATAATTATTCTAGATAAAGAAGCATGATGTTTATTATATCTTTAACACTTATATTATAGAACATTGTCTACATAAAACTTTAGAATTTGATAATATCTAAGTTTTTTAGACCTAATATGTTTGTCAAAACAACATTTTCTTGAACTCGACAAATTATTAAATTCAAGTATATTGGATATAACATGTTTATCAAATCCATTTAATTTAAAAAGATCTTTATTTATAAAAATCATTAAAAAAGTTGACTCATTAGATATCAATACGTTTCTCTTCATTAATTAAAGGCAATTTATCACTCATTTTGCAGCTGGTTCATGTAGACACCCTAGGTTGTTTTTTTATTCTTCTGATTACACTAGATTGTTCGAGGTTTTATGTAACGGTGTCTATAAACGAGGAGGATTTCTTAATTTTCGAAGAGCTTTGAGCGCCGTTGATATGATCAATTAGCTTAAAATGACAAATGGTTTCTTATGTACGCAGAAATTGTTCGCAGAAAACAGGAACAAGAAAGTGGAACTTCTGAGCGGATTAACCATTGGACATGATGATGCAGTAAATATCTCTCCACTTCAACAGGTAGGTGACCTTTGATCCTCTGCTCATACAGCAACATGATTTGCCAGAAGCCCAATTATACCAAACTTTGACTAAATTTTTGAAAGCTTTTATATAATTGTAGCTTTTTTAAAATAAATTTTATAAAATAATATTTTTTTTTTTTTTATAAAACGTTGTTTTAACCACGTTATCCAACCGCGCTGACCCACATCTAATTCCTGTCTTCCTCTGAATTGCCATGAAGGATGTCTTGTTAGTATGGGGAGATAAAGACCAAGTATTTCCTCTGGAGATGGCTAAGGATTTACAAGGGTACGTTTTCTTTATTATTTTTTATTTATTGTTTCTTTTCTTTTATTCCGATCCTTTTTTAAAAAAAAGTTCTACGAACCAAACTTATCTTTAACACATTAATTGTTCTAGTGTTAATTTGAAGCTTTAATAAATGATAAGATTATTCTAAGTGAAATCTTTTTTACATATGGTGAAGTGATATTTTTGTGATTTTGTATGGAATTTCTGCTTGCAGGCTAATTGGGAAGAACGTGAAGTTGGAAATAGTAAAGGACACATCCCACGTACCCCAAATTGAAAATGCAGCAGAATTCAACAAAATCATCAAAAATTTCTTGAGTGCCTCTCCGTGACTGATTATGTACCTTTCCAAACTCTAAATAAGCATGTAATTGTATTTCTGCTGGGGATTATGCTAGAGGACTGAAGATTTACTGATAGTGTGCACATTTCTTCCCGTTTAGGGCATGCTTGCCCCTTTATTCTTAGCCTTCTCCTCGCCGCCGGGGTTCTGTTGGATATTCGTGGAGCTTGAATTGCGATGAGGCGAAGTATCACCGATAATGCTCGAACCATCACTCTTGTAATTGCTTTTACGGCCACAAATCGCAATACTAAACACATTCCTCACAATATTTCAATGGCGTTATGCTTTAAAAAGAAGTGTGCTTTGTGTTCTACAGCATGAAATGAATATAGACTTCTTACAACGAGGTTTAAACTCACAAGTTGCCCTCTCTAATGGCTTCTTCAACACCATGGCAGCTTTGGATGTTGTGTTGTAGGGTTGCGAAAGGATTCATTTGTTCGTGAACTGTTGGAAACTTGACTTTTTTAAGAGTTCAATTTGAGTTTGTCTGTTAAGATTATCGTCTAGGTTTGACATTAGCTAAGTTCAATTGATTTGAACTCATAAATTCGATGCACTCTTTAGGTTTGTGGAGCAAGTTCATTTTAAAGCTCGCGGGAAAGCTTAGGCAAAAGATTGTAGACATACTTATGTATGATTTGGAGGGTGAAAATGTTGCATAAAATCTCATGAATAGGCTAAACCTACATATCGGTCGTCAAAAATAAATTCCTATTTATTTCTTTATCTTTTATTATATTCAATTCTTTTCAATAATTAAAAAAGGGTATGAAAATGTAAGTTAAGCTCATTTATTTACTCATCCATCATTTTAACAGGGAAAAACTCAAGACAAGTTCAGCAAAATTTAAAGGGGTTGATTTTAAATTTCATATTTTAGAGGAAAATGTCAGGTGCCCTCGTTATCATATGCCAACACAATTTTTAATAAATATGAAAATCACACCTTTTAATGATGTTCACTTTTCATTTTGTGAGAAAATCTTATGGTGCATATGGAGTAAATAGTAACATCTTATTTATTATTTCACTAAGTTATTTTTTTTAAAAAAAAAAGCTCACTTAAGAAAGAACATATGTAAGAGAGAGAAAATCAAATGAGGACCTACAAAAAGTAATAAATATATGTTAATTCACCTATAGGTTTTTTCTCTTGTCTTTGTATCTATCTCTTTCTTTAAAGTGGATCTAGTGGAATAACTAATAGGATATCACTAATTATTTTTTAAATACCAAAAAACTAATCGTGGTTAAAATTATCATATAAAAAGTATGTGTTTATATAAATACAAGCTTATGGCAACCATACCTAGTGGCGGAGCCATATAGTATATTAGGGGGGCAATTGCCCCTTAATTGTTTTTGAATAATAGGTATTAATTTAATTGTTTTGAATTAATTAAAAGTTATATTATTTTTAATTGAATTAATAAAGGTATGGAATTAATTTTTTTTATGAGATCGATGAATAAGTAAACATTTTAATTATTGTCAGTGAATAAAAATTGATATTTACAAAATTAAAGGTTGGTTTTTAAAAATTAAAGGTTGGTCCATACCTTGTAGTGTTTAGGGCATGGTGTCATAAACATCAAACAACTTTGAAACTAATCAAAATATAAGACAAGATTGAATACGTTTTAGTGTAAAACTCAAATAATTTATAGCCTTAAAATGAAGGAAAATCTTATGGTGTTCAGGAAGTAACTAGTGATATCCTATTAGTTATTTCCTGGACCCACCTTGAAGAAAAATACAGACATAAATATAAGAGAGAAAATGAAACTTTTGACCCACCAAAAGTGATAAGAATATCTTCACCGATAATTTCTCTCTCCTATTTGTATCTAGTTTTTTTTATAAAAAAAAATTAGACTCGAAAAATAACTAATATGATATCACTAATTATTCTCCAAATATCATAAAACTTCTTTAAAATAAATGTATTTCAATTTTGTCCTCTTGGACTGATTATCTATTCCAATACAATTTAGATCAACTTTTTTCTGATGTCTTGTGTTTTGTAAGGGATTTGACTTATGATGTGTATTGATAGTTTCAACATAAAAACAAGTCTAGATGTGGAATGAGCTTTCTAATAAAAATGAACATAACTTTTTATTTGCTCATTAGATTGGGATGGAATTAAAAGGATAAATGGAAGGCATAAACAAGAATGATGATGAGAAAAGGAACGTAGCTAGAGAGTTACATTAAGGCAAACCAAATGCCAAACTTGTTCCTACAATCCCATATATAAAACTTATCTATTCAGAGGAATTTGATATGAATATGATTAATAGAGATTGCAAGAGTTTTGTTAATTATGGCATAAATATTGTTTGAGAGTTGATATCTTTATTTTCCATAAATATTTGGGCATAGTTAAATTCCTTGAATGGGTTGCTGAATGTGATAAGCTTAAAGAATAACTAAATATCTCAAAGAATAAAATTATGAAATTGATCATATATAAATTAAAAGGTATAGCTTATTCTTGATGGAGAAAAGGGCTTAAAATAGTATGATCATACACGACAAGCTACCTCTTGCATCTAGGTTTCGAATAAAATTATTATTGAGGAATAAATTTGCTATGCTAGATTACAAATCAAAACCAAAGACTATATTGCAAGGATATATCGGTGAGCTAAAATATAAAAGAATAAAATTAGAAGAAAAAAAATCATTATCTAGTTTTATGATAATTAGAAATTTTAACTAGTTATTTTTAGAGGTTCTAAGTAAAGGGTTTATTATACTAAACAAAATTAAAAAAATCTTAAAACATCTTATTTAAAATAAGTTGTTTTGTGTTTATTTTTTAATGATAAATATATCTTTAGTACTAACATGGTAAGATTTTTCAAATCACATACTAGATATTTTTATCCACATGTCAATATCCTTGAAAAAACATTAAAGGTTAATTTATTTCGGTTGACTTTATAAAGAATAATATATATGTAATAAATCAACAATTGTTATTGATACGGAGCCAAAACATATCAAACTCATAGTTAAATATCACAATTCATAATCCATAGAAATCAAAGCTCATAATAATTAACCATGCACTGAAATAATTCAAAACACATAAAAATTCATCTATTGTTTAAGATTGACTCATTGACCTTCAAAAGCTGCGAGAATTGGTCGAAAAATCAAGGAAGCTGGCTAGTGGCGCATGGTAGTCATGCGCATGCTGGGCTGACAAGTTTGGAGGTGCTATGCTACGTGGCACGTGTGTCCCACACTCTAACACTCAAACTTGTAAAATCAACAGCAAACAACTGGATTTTCAGGTGGAAAGCTACGATGACAACTGCTAGATTGTTTTGCATATGAGTTTAGGCAGATCTAGAGGGAAAGTTTATAACAATGGCGTGGATGTTTTGGGTTGCCAAAGACTGTGATGGTTACGGGTCTATTACTATCACAATTTTACCTTGTTTGGTGGTGTTGGTGGCTGTGTAGGAGCGAGATTAGGGTTGATATGCTGTTGTGGGGGCGGTCACAATTTAGAGGACAATATGGACACTAATAATGGCCGGCGCCGGGGTTGTTTTAGGCGGAGAGAGGGCCGCACATTAACAGGTGCTACAATTTACATACTATGACTTTATTAGGATAAATGAGATATCGGAAGGGAAAAGAGAGAAAGATAGTTGACATTGGCTGCGGATGGAGGATGGTGGTGACAAGGTTTTCAAAAATAAAAGGAAGTGAAAGAGATGAGGAGATGGGTGGTTAAGTTTTTTGTGTGAAGGTGGAGCCTGTGAGTTGTTTTTGTGAGAGATGAGAAGACGAGAGAAGTTATGAGTTTTTTATTTTTATTTATTTTTTTAATTTTCTTGTACGGGGTATATTTTGCTAAAAATAGGTGAATCCCCTCCTCTCTCTCTCTCTTTTTTTTTTTTTTTCAGTTTTATTAGGAAATAAACTAAGAATTAATGGGAAATTCTTTTATTATTTTTCTTCTTTAATGAAAATCTTGCTTTAAATTTATAAGATATTTATAAGATATATTACTTGGTTTATCTTTATTATATTACTTGCTTATTTATAATTTTGGTCCATTTTTTTCTTGTCTATCATTTTCACTCCTTAATAATTTTTTAATTTTGAAAATATACTACAGATAAGGGTAAAAAATAGATTATGATAACTTTTGCTAAAATTAACATGCAAGATGATGAATTTGAGAGAGTACAATGTAAGAATTAGATATAAAAATCTTTAGTTTTTAAATTCAAAGTTAGCTCATCATGTTGAAGATCATATAGCAAAAAATGAAGTTCATAAATAATTTCAATCTTTTAACATTAAATTAAAACAATTAAAAGCATATTTTTTTTTTAAATAATTTAGCTAAAAGCACAATATGATTCTTTTTTTAGGCGTAAGACTCAGATATGAGCTCGCATTATTAGAAATAAAATCGTGAAGGTAATAAAACCTAAAATAAACAATATATAGCAAGTTGGGGGCAGGCTGTTACAAATATTATCTCGAGGTTTTTTTTTATCCATACAAAGATTAAGGCACTAGGAGAGGTAATTGAGAAGAGGCATGCAATTCCATAAACTTTACCAAATTTAAAAGTTATTAATTTAGTACTTAAACACCAAGTCGATGCATGATGTCAAGAATATTTTCATGATGTTATTATGTTTTCTTCTAAGGCTTTTTGTTGTAGATGAACGGTATCCTTATGAGATTGAATGAAAAAAGATAAATGATAATGACCTTTGTGACAAATAATTTATCAAAAGCAATATCAAATATGAAGTTCAGGCACTTGGTAAAGATCCACTTGATCTTGAAGATATATATTTGCAAATTTGTAAATTATTCGTGCATATATAATAAACAAGTTTTTCTTATCAAAAAATAGAGAGCTATGCTTAAATACTATTTTATTAAAATAGTTTTTCTAATATACTATTTTACTAGAGCATTAAATTGGCCTCGGATTTTGTAACCATGTTCTACAGTTCCAATTTATTAAGAGATCAACTGGCTAACACTAGTTGAGGTCGAAATTATATCCAAATCATGCCTACAAGATGTTATTTTATAATTCTCTTTGTTTTTTTCCTTCTAATTTGGCCATCCCAGGCTCCTCCGCCCATGACCGTGGGCTACTTATACCCCGTTTATTTTCATGTTTTGAATTTTTTTATATTTTATTTTAAATTAATATTTTTATTTTTTTATCATTTTAATATGCTAATATTAAAATTAATTTTTAAAAATAAAAAAATATTATTTTAATACATCTTAAAAAATAATTATTAGTATATTTTTTATTATTAATATTGATATTTACACGAGCTTACATATACCTTGATTAATCCTATAAATTCTAAAATTAATAATTATATAAATTTTTAATTATTCTAAAATTTATAATAATCAAATTAATAATAAGCTTCACCTCTCAAAATTATATCCTTTTAAATACTATTCGGTGCATGAGATTTTTTCAGTATCTTGCTGAAAATCCAAATGCATTCTGGACTGCCGGTGGGACCCCACCATCCACTTTTATCCCAAAAATGGCAATGTAGACACAAGAAAAATTGCCATCTTTTTTTTTTTTCTTTTTTTTTTTCTCTTCTTAAGGATGGGAGAGAAAGCAAGGTTTGAATGGTCTTAATGGAATGTCGCATCGAGTGGGGCCTTTTGTAAAGAGGTCAAAGTCTCAGTCTACACGCCTTTGCTGAAAACAAATGAAAGAAAAGCACTTCAATATTGTGATTTTTTTTTTTTTTTTTTTTTTGCGCTTTGGTTCCTTTTCTCTTCCAATTCCTGAAAATCAATAGGCCTTGATTACTTTTCTTTTATTTTTAATTTTTAATTTTTTTTAAGGGAAAGGTAGCTCTTGAGGAGAGTTGAAGAATAAGTTATTTTTTGTTGCTTTGATGGGATATTTTACCCCTGAATTATTGGTGTTGCGGCCAACTAAGGCTTGTACTTTGAACTATTAATTTAATCAATTTTGTTCTTTAACTATTATATTTTGAACAAATAATATTTTTTTATTTGATTTTATCGTTATTATTGGCAAAAAATCCTTTTTTAAAAAAATTATCTTTTTGGTACTTTGAGCTAAAAGTTTTCACATATGCTAATAAGAATACAATATACTTTCAAAAATAATTTAAAAACTTTTTTGAGGTCATGAAGCATTTTTCTTTAACTTTTTTATTTATTTTCTTAATTTTTTTTTGAAATAATTTGGAACAGTTCCAAATTTTGTTGGGGTCCTAAAAAATCATATTAATTTATCTTCTATGTCTCATTATGATTTTCAAATTTCTTATATGGTAAAATGCATAACACCTAATTAAGTTTAAAATAGGTTAATTTTGGGAATTATATATGCAAAAATTTTGAGAATTACAGTAAAAATTACCTATGTAAATTCATATAACTCATTAGGATTTTCAAAACGATTTGAGATAATTCTAGCTTAATTTCTATTTTCATGTTTTATTAAATCTTTATTGTTAATGAAATAAGAAAAATCCCTTTTAACTTCAAAAAATCTTAAAATTATTTTTTGTTAAAATTTCAAAAAATACAGAAATTTTTTTGGGTTAGCAATAATGATAAAATTAACTATATTTGTCTAAATCATGATAGTTTAAGGACAATTTTTTTTCTTCCAAATTACATGTCTCTTATACTATCTCGAGTTGACCATGCTAGTTTGTTTTTTATTACCTATCAAGTTTCATATTTCTAAAGTTTTCTTTGAATTATTGTGATTATATATTTTTTTAAAATATTGGTTTATTATTTTTATTTTTTTTATTATCTTATTAAAATAAACTCAACTTATTTGATCCAGTTAGAATTATAATTTAAATGGATGGTTTTTTCTATTTATTTGGATGGTTTTTAAAAATAAATATAAACTCGTGGTGTGATTTTGATTCACAATATAACACGGTCAAAACATAATTAAAACTAAATGTCAAATATCTAGTAAGTAGTCTAGTAATAAAAACTTAAAATTAAAGGGTATTTTTTCTATGGTTTCAAGTTCGAGTCATGTGATTGCTAACTTTAAAGCTCATGGAATTAGTCAAAGTGTTCATAAATTGACTTGATTATCCACGTTAAATAATAATAAAAAAAAAACTAAGTGTCAACATCAAATGGAATTCTTAGTGAATCATTCCTTATAAAAGGGCAATAATCAGCTTAGACTCTGCTCGGGTAGATGGGAAAATATTTGTTGGGTTATTGCGTCCAACTCGAGAGTTGGTGACTTCGATTTAATTTTGAAAGTGAGAGACACTTATTGTACACGAAACGAATTCTGTGTATTATCCTTGAGAGATTGTCCAGCGGCCAATAAGCTTCACTTTCTTGTTTAATTTTCTAAATTTAAGATTTAAAAATCAGTATTAGGAATAATTATTTATTTTAAATATATCATATCAATATAATAACACAGAAGTACACGAGAAGTCCCATTAGATTGGATGTCTTTGCAATTCGATCGCTCGTCCTTTTCAGATAGTGATTAGGTAGTGTGGCTTTCATTCTCCCTTTCATATTTTCTTGTTGTATTTTATTTTCATGTCCGTTTGAAAATGCTCCATTTCAATTTCTCCAATGAACAGTGGCTCACTTTATCTTATTATAAAATTATTAAATTGAGATGATTTTTTAATATGGTATCAACATTTTAATAATCAAAGCGATCACAAGTTCGAATCTCATTATTTTTATTTATTTGATAAAAATTAAACACAAAAGATATATGCTTATACAAATTTTAAATTTAAAAAACTTTCATTTGAGGAAATGTATTAGAGAATAATATAAATTATATAGTTAAAAAACACTCCCAACTAAATAACTTAAATAATTAGATGAGTCCTAATATATAATTTATATTATTTTATAATAAATAAATAAATAAAAATTAGTTTGGTTTTATATAGAATTAAAACCTATTGTATAGAAGTAGCTTTCGATTTTAAAAACAAAATTTAAATCTAAAAAAAAAAAAGGTTTGGTTTTAGGTTTTTTTTAGGAATTAAAAAAATATTTAAAGGTTTCTGGGTTTTTTTGAACAAAGATTAAAGGGTATTTAGGCTACTTCTTTTTTTATTTATTTAAAAAGATGGTCATAAATATCAGATCTTTTTAACATGATGGTATTTAAAGATTGGTCAGGCACTGCAAAATCCTATTGTTTCTCAGTGGATGACAAGAATTCAAGATCCTTTTAAGATAGAGGAAACGCAAGTGGCCATGAACGAAGCTAGTGAGAAGCCTTGTAAAAATGGACAGCCACAAAAACACAGAGAGCAGCAAACATGTCCCATTAACATGTCATCTCCATTGGTCACAAGCGTGGCAAGAAGAGATGCCCGACCCCTTGTTTTAGGTTACCACACGGACAGACACAAACAGAAACAGAGAGGCAAAGAAGGAGAGGACCGGACCGGACCGGACCCGTTCAGTCCCAGTACAGTCCAAATCACTGCCTTATTATTTAAATAAATAGTTACGGAACCTGTTTGTGTTTTATTTTTCCAAGACAAAGACGCCCTCATGTCCATGAATGGACTGGGGGTGGACACACTGTAATCCTCTCCTAAACTAATATAAATACTCCCTCTTTCGTCCATTCCTAGCTGTAGATACAAGTGTACATCTTATTTCTTTGACTTTGACTGCAATGAAAGCAAGCAAAGCAAGACAATAGTAGTAGTCGTCGAAGAAGAACAGCAGACAAAGCAAATTGGGTGGCTTCGCCTTTTTGTTTGCAGCTTTCGGCGCTCTTTCTCCTCTTCTTCTCTTGCAGATTTAGCTATGGCTATTTCCCTTTACCTAGCCTTTTTTATATAATTTAAAAATCAATACCCCCCATTTGTTTATTTCTGTATTTGTTTGCATAAACTTCACTCCTGTAGCTTATAATAACATATCTTCTTACAACAAGAACTAAGCAAATCAACCAAATCTATAGCTACCAACTTCGCTTTACTTCCAAGTAAGTTTCTTTAAGCTTGTTTCTTCTTTGCATTTGCTAAAGTTTTTGCCTTTCTAGATCTTTGCTTTCCCGGGTTTAAATTTTTTGTGGGATCTTTGTTTTATATTGCTCTAACAGTCGCGGATCAAGAATTGTTTTCTTTTTTGGTATTTCTCTTCTGGGTTTTATTTAGAACGTTGATGGGCTGTTTCTCATGACCTTTATGTAATTACGTGCTTATAATTCTCAATCTGTTCCTTTAGAAATGATAAGTTTTTCATGAGGGAAGTTGTTTTTTTAATAATGAAAAACTCCATTACTGATTTGCTAAAGACATCGAGAGTTATTATGAAACGGGAAGTGGGTGATAAGTGGCTGAAGTGTGTGTTGATGCTATGTGCAGCCGTGAAGTGGTAAATGCCAAAACCTGTGTAAACTTTTACTGGGTATTAATTGTATGTATAAATGAAAGATGAGTTCTTGGCATTAATGTATGTGTGTATTTATTGTCTCTGATGGTGTTTCCTAGTGATTTTTTTGTTTTTTGAACTTGGAGTCGCGAGAAATGATATGTAGTTCTGGGTACATGGTTATGTTGGACAACTCCTTAATGTGTGAGTTTGATCAAATAAATCTTAGGAGCAAAATTTTTGTTTTAGTACTGTAAGGCTTAGAATTCAAATGAAGCTTGCTTCTGGTTAGCTAAAACTGATGAAGTATAATGTTTAATGACTTAATAAATAGAAGGAATATAATTTATTATGGTATCTTGATTCCTAATCACTCGTATCATTATGTGAATTTAGTTGAGTTGGACTGGTGATTGAGCTTAAGCATTTTTACAAGGAAGATGTATCTAATTTTTAATGGCCTCTGCAGAGCTGTAGCACTGTGATCAGGTCAAATTGACCGCATTATGAGTAATCTTTATAGAAGGGTATCGACAGCTGCTTGAACCCTGGGGAAGCCTGATAAGTGCACCTTCTATGCTGTCTATTATAACACAAAATATGGGCTCACTCTGCAGTAAACAGCGGCGATGTAATGAAGCAGATGCTGAAGAGAATGCACAAGTGAGTTACAGTAGATGAAATGCATGATTCGTGCCCTTCTATTGGTTTTGGCGATTCCGTGTAATCTAGTTTATGATGATAATTATCCCTCGTTCTTTGTGCAATCTCAAGTTTGCAATTTTTATCTTGGCATTTCCAGGCTGCAGAGATCGAAAGGCGAATTGAACAAGAAACCAAAGCTGAAAAGCATGTTCAAAAACTTCTGCTTCTTGGTATAAGCAAATCAAGCTTGTTTCTCATTGCATTAATTATTTGGCATTCAAGATTGTTTCATACTATGTTAATTGTTTGACATGTAAAAGTGTATCCATAGTATTCAAAGTTTATCATGGTTGTGGACTTGCGTTTAAGGTCTGGATAGCACAAGCACCATAGGTACTGTGAATTACTTCCATGAAGAGGCAGCCTCTCTCATTTAGCATAAGAGAAATTATGAATCAATTTGTTTTATTAATTTGAAAGCTTATGATATTAACCAAGGACTGAACTATTAAGTTCTTAATTGTGTTGGGGAAAGTTATTTGTTGCTTTCTGTACTATACCCTTTGACAACAAGTAGAGATAATAAAAAGTGGCTGTATAATGCGTGACTATTGTCTAAATGTAATTACCCTCTACATCTTGGTGCGCACTTCTTTTATTTTTTTCCTCCATTCATAGTTACTCTTGCTTTGGCCCCACCCCCCTTGGAAGGACTCATAGATACATGGTCTTTACTTCCCTATGCACATTGACTGGTTGAGAATATCATTGTTTTGGGTGTAAGCCTTCAATTTGAGTTTAGCAATTTTTGTTGCATAACTTTGGTTCTACCCATTTCGACTTAGGCTGCTCGATACTTGTCTTTTCTTTGTTTTATTTATTTTCAAATGCTTCAATTCTTTTTGTCTTCGGGTTTTAAAAATGACGTGAACAATATCTCATGATCAAGGTGCTGGAGACTCTGGGAAGTCAACGATTTTCAAGCAGGTGAGATGAAACATTTGTTGTTTCAAATGTGAACTTGTGTTTGCCAGCATTACTGTTTTCTATATCTTCATCTCATGCATGTTCTGGATGCAGATAAAACTATTGTTTCAAAGTGGTTTTGACGAGGCAGAGCTCAAGAGCTATATTCCAGTCATCCATGCCAACGTCTACCAGACAATAAAAGTATGCAAAACTTGAAATGGTGTGTTGGTTATTTTCCCTTGTTGCATAATGTAGAAAATATGAAGAGTCAGGCATTGATGGTGAAAATTTTGAATGCAGAAGTGTTAAATTTTATTCTATAAGTTCATTCTATGTGTTTCTACAGATTTTGCATGATGGATCAAAAGAATTGGCTCAAAATGAAACAGATTCCTTGAAGTATGTTATATCCAATGAAAACAAGGTTTGAATTCATCACTTCATTGTCTATTACTCTGCTTAAAGTAAGGTTATCAATCTTGAGAAAACAAATTCTAGGAATCTGGTAATGAGTAACTGTCTAACATGTATAGATTAATATGATCGATTCCTTTTCCTATACATTTTGCTTGATCTTTTCCTCAAGGGATCTGATTTTACAATCCATTCATTTCATCATACATCAGGATATTGGGAAGAAATTGTCGGAAATTGGAGGCAGGTTGGATCATCCGCGTCTCACCAAAGAACTAGCCCAGGAGATTGAAACTCTATGGAGAGATGCTGCAGTTCAGGTAGCCAGTTCATCAAAGATACATATGCTACTTCCCTGGAATCTGTATTATTGATACAAAGTTTGTCGTCTATTTTTCCTATTATATCATTTAGACTTAGGTTTTCATTTATGGTGTCTGAATGATGCACTGCAGCTACTAATGTAATGTATGCCTGTAGGAAACATATGCCTGTGGTAATAAGCTCCAAGTTCCAGATTGTACCCCTTATTTCATGGATAATTTGCTAAGATTATCTGACTCAAACTATATTCCGACTAAGGTATCTGAAATTTATGTTGTTTCCCTATCCTTTCCATATTATCTGGATGTTATGGACGTCCTGTTTGCAGAATTAGAATATCAGAACACCTTTTCAATTATCAACTTCTACAAAATGCATATAGAAAATAATGTCACTGTGAACAGCATGGTATAAGTGTGCCATGATGGTTTTGTCTGACATATAGATTCATAAAGACTCGACTCAATGGCACTGCATTTCCTTGCTCTATATAAATACTTTTATTTAAAAACTTCAGTGAGCTCCACTTGTGTGTGTGGCATGCATCCAGTTTAAAATTTTGATATGCTCAGTTTTACTTGGTCCAGAAGTCCAGTGCAATGGTTTTATTTGGGACATTCTGATGCACTTGTTGCCATGATGCTATTAACAAAGACATTTTGCATAAAAAAACTGTTCCGCATAAACTTTGGATTTTTGGCATTACTTCAGCTTCTGTAGATGGCTAGCGAACTAGCTAACTTTATGCATGCATCCACCCACATGACATAATTACGATATTTTAGGGTTCTTTCCAACAGCTTCTCAGTGTATACGGTATTTCAGGAGGATGTTCTTTATGCAAGAGTTCGTACAACAGGTGTTGTAGAGATCCAATTCAGGTGAACATACTAATTCACTGGTACCTGATTTAGCATTGATCTCAATGTGTTTTTTCCCAAAACTGCTATAACCTTTTAACGTGGTATTACAAGATGCAATGTTCTTGACTTGAATCAATTTCACTTAAAGGTCAACTGCACCTGATTGCAAAATATGCTTTCCAGTGCTTCCTTAGTTATTAGTTTTGGTACCCAAAAGCTAATGTTGGCTATGATTTGGCAGTCCTGTTGGAGAAAACAAGAAAAGTGGGGAAGTATATAGACTTTTTGATGTTGGTGGGCAGAGAAATGAGAGGCGGAAATGGATTCATCTATTTGAAGGTGTTACAGCAGTAATTTTTTGCGCTGCAATTAGCGAGTAAGATGTCCTATTTTCTTTCAACTGTTATAACATCACAAAATTGTTGGCTTTTGGATGTTGAACATGAATATTTGAGATTTGTAAGTTTTCCTTTTAGTTAGAGATACTTGGCCATCTCTGGATTATGCTTATTGTAGCATTGTTTCTGGATTTATTTGTTATTCACGGGCAGTAGCCATTGCAGTACATTCCACATGCCAAATTTCCAAAAGCAAATGAACTTTTCTGAGGGGATCTGACCTATATTTTCTGTAAGGACATCTCAGAATGGCTTCAATGTTTTATTTGAAAATGGAAATCTTGTCAAGGGTAGAACATTTTGTTGTAACTGTCAACTAAGTGTCTGTAAATGCTGTTCCATTTCCACGGTTCATTAACTTGCTGTCTGCAACACTTGCTCAGGGAAGCAGCATTGAGTTTGAGTGAGCTCACCTCAACCATAACCTTCTGTTAGCATGTGAAGTGGCAATTCTAACATTAGAACATATTTTAAGCTGAAAAGGGAGTGTTTGACTGTTTATGTTTTCAGGTATGATCAAACACTGTTTGAGGATGAAAACAAGAATCGAATGATTGAGACAAAGGAGCTGTTTGAGTGGGTCCTGAAGCAACCATGCTTTGAGGTTTTCTTTTATGCCACTCTACCCCGTCCCCATGGTCTGTTGTTATAAGCTCTGACTATAGACATCTGGGAATCATTACATTTTTCATCTGGCTTTTTGTGTGCAGAAAACATCCTTCATGCTGTTTCTAAACAAGTTTGATATATTTGAAAAGAAAATTCTAAAAGTAAGAGCTGCAGAACTGTGCATTCTTATTTAGTATAGAAAAATAGCATCGGTGTTGGCCTTTGATGTTGTGCATTGTTACAGGCACCATTGAATGCATGCGAGTGGTTCAAGGACTACCAGCCAATTTCTACAGGAAAACAAGAGATTGAGCATGCATATGAGTGAGCATTTATTTCTTGCTGGTTCATTTCCTTTGTATTAGCAAGTGAGAAATATTATTGCACCAAATAGGCAAAAGGTGTTGAAGTTTTGGCCAGTCGGTCTGTGCTTTGCTGAAAGCTTGATTTGGAAGTTTCACCTCATGGTCTTAAAGAATTGATGCAAGCCAATGCTTGTATATTTGTCAAATATATGTGTCCATTTTGCAAAATGTTTGTTCTCAGTTTCCAAAACAAGCTAACCTTTGACCTTCGTTACTGATGCTATTGAATGGTTTCAAAGATTTGATGGTCATCATTAATGATATTATTATTCATCAGGTTTGTAAAGAAGAAGTTCGAGGAGCTGTATTTCCAAAGCACAACCCCTGATCGTGTTGACCGAGTTTTTAAAATATATAGAACCACTGCACTTGATCAGAAGCTTGTCAAGAAAACCTTCAAGCTTGTAGACGAGACTTTAAGACGCAGGAATCTCTTTGAAGCTGGTTTATTGTGACAAGAAGAAGCATATGCTTTAAAAAGAATGTTCATAGTTTGAAGAACTTGATCAGGTTATGAATATTAGAGTTGGAAGAAACACCTCGTCCGTTTATTGCTGGAATCATACTCTCACAGGCTAAAAGTTTTGGCACCATTTGTTTTCTAGGTACGGTCGAAGAAAGAAGATCCCCCCCCCCCCCATGATTGTATTGTCTGCGTAATTTTCTGTAGAGAAACCTATCCAGAGGATATGTTCCCTTGCATGTTCTGTTTTGTTTCATAGGGGATTAAATTGAACATATGAAAGTAACCTTATATTCTTTCTATCCCAATACAAGCCATTGCATATTTACTCTTGCCCATCTCCTTGAAACCATGGCCTTAGTTTTCAGAAATTGCCATGTGTGAAATGCTATCAGAGAAAAAGACTCTTCCAAGTTATTTTACGTGCTTGAGCTCGTTCTTGAGTTTTGTTTGTACGAGAAAACTAGTCATCCTTGATCAAGATAGAAATCGGATCTAGGGTTCTTATTAGTCAGTGCTGTGGAAGCCTTTTTCAGTTTTTCTGGAGATTAACAATGTAGATTGAACAAAATCTAACATGGATTAAGAAACATGGTGAGTTTATCAGACAAAATCAAGAAGAGATCATAGAATTGCTTGTTCAGCGGCGATCAGTCCTCCTTGGACCTCTTTCCGCTTCAACGGTCATCATTACGTGTCAAACTTTCCCATGTGCCATTTTCAACAATAACAGTGTAAAAGGCTTGGGTTCGGTCCTGGTTCTCCTCTCACCTTTCAACACGTCCATATTTAACATGCTTCGCAGCACTTGCACGTGTTCCTATTCGTGGGAAATATGAAAAGTATAAGTACATAGGTAGATTAGGTTTAGAGCGTGATTGTTTAAAAGTAATATAGTTGTTATTTTTAAAGTATTATTTTACTTGAAAATATATTAAAATAATATTTTTTTTTTATTTTAAAATGTTTATTTTTAATACCATCATATCAAAACAATTAAAAAATAAAATAAAAATATAATTTTAACCGTATTTCTAAACACGCAATTAATATTTATGATAATTGTTGTCAATAATTGAGTAATTATATTATTAAATATATCAAAATTAACTGAGTGGTAACTTAGACCATAAAAATGCTATATTATTGTTTTTTTTTTATTTAATAACAAAAGTATTGTAACGTACTTAAAACTAAGTTTTTCCCTAAAATATTTTAAAAGATGCTAATTTTAAAATTCAAATTTAAAAAGTAAAAAGAGAAAGCACACTGCCTTACTACCAGGTAATTCTCCTAAAGTTCATCATAAATATGCTGAACTTAAAAAAGTTTTAGATTTGGTGTATTGATTTTTCATCATGGAAATTGGAAAGTGACATAAAATTTGATGATGAAGGATGACATTAATCTGATTTAAGATTTCCAGATGTCTTAAGCATCACATCAATAAGTAAGCAAATGCTAATAAAACTAATATTATTATTCTGACATAATTTAATATATATACACACACACACACGAGAGAGAGAGAGAGAGAGAGAGAGTCTAATATGCGTTTTTTTAATCGTAGCAATCATTTTAAAAAATTAAATAACTAACTATTAAGAATGATATGTTTTTTCATAATAATTTATTTATCATTATCATATTCATTAAAAATAAATATATCTTTTCATATATCTAATGTACAGTAAAATAACCACATTGCTTTTAAAATCATTTATTTAAATTTGTGTCTAAAGAATTTTTTTATTTTTAATTTTTCAAGCACAATTAAATAACTAAATTATTTTTAAAAGTAATTTTTTTAACTGATGTTTAGGGTTTTTTTTCATCCTGATTTTTTTTTTATTATAATTAGATTGATAAAGAACAATATAATGCTTTTACAAATATAACTATTATTTAATAAAAAAAAAAATGATTAACGTGTGCATTTGACGCATGGGCTATTCCCCAGCCATTTAAGTGGCGCATGAAGGGATATTAAGAGACTAAATGATGGCTTCTAAGATCATGTTTGAACAGTCTTAACAGCCCTTTTATCCCTAAATAAATATGTTAGTCATTTTTTATCTTGATTTTTATTTGTTTTATTTGAGATACTTTTAGAAATTTTATTTTTAATGATTTTATTTTTTTATTTTTTTCTATTAAATTTATTTTTTGTTCTTTTAATTTTGATATTTTTTATTTTTAAATTGACATTTTTTATTTTAATTTATCCTTTAATATTAAATTGGTTGAGAATTAAATTTTTTTTTAATTAAATATGGGTATAAGATTTCACATATTATAAATTTAAAAAGTTAATCAATATTAAAAAATTATTTTTTAATTTTATTTATTAATATTTATTTTATTTGAGATTTATTTTTTACTTCTGCTACCATCATAAACTTTTTTATATATATTAAAAAAAGATTGACCCGGTGACGACATAGACACCGTTTAGCATTGCATTCCAAACGGTGTTTCATCAAATTTTAATTTTTTTTTTTGCTAAAATTAAATACGGTTTGTACTTTTTAGATCGTTTTGATGTGCTGATGTCAAAAATGATTTTTAAAAAATAAAAAAAATATCATTAACATGTATTTCGACATAAAAAACTATTTAAAAAATAACCACTAACACGCTGTCAAACACACTCATAGTGTGTTGCGTGGTAATGGACGGTGATGTGCTTCAAAGTTGAAAGTGTATCCAGGTCGGCAAATGCTTCCAATAATAGTTGGTGGGGTGATCTTGGATGTGGACACCTGCAATCCTACCACTGACAAGGCTAGCTACTCGCATAAGGTGAGAGCCACGTTAGTTGTTTCTCATGCATCAAAGTCTTGTTTATTTCTACAAAATATTTAAAAAAAAATTAAAAAATTTTATTTTTTTATTTTAAATTAATATTTTAAAATCATTTTGATGCAAGAATAATTTTTTAAAAGTAATCATAATCAGACTCTCAAATCATAAATATCATACCTATAACAATGTCTCTTACCTTTTCATTCAGTGATCAAATACTATCATATGATTGTTTTTTTTTTAATTGTATTTTAAATTATGTTTATAAAAATCTTGAATTTTTTGTTTAAAATTATTTTTTTATATTTTGAAATTTTTTTGTTATGCTGATATTAAAAATAATTTTTAAAAAATAAAAAATAATATTATTTTAATATATTTTTAAAATAAAACATACTTTAAAAAATAATCATTACTACATTAAAAAATAACCCCTAAAATTTAATTTAATGTTGAATTTCATCATGTTTTGTATTTGATAAAATAAGTTGAAATTCAATACAAAACAAATCCTGAACTCAAGAGCATATAAGTTGAGACGAGTATAGAAATTGTAAAGGGCTAATGTGAAAATAAAATAAGATGAAAGGATAGAGAAAGAAATAAAATTTTTTTTAGGGGCCAAATGCATATCTAATATGAAACAATCTTCCAAATCAAAGGAACAAATTAACAAACTTTAAAATATTGGAGGAGTGCCTCTAGGTAAATCAAAAGTTATACTCCTGACCTGACTAAATAACCATTTAACATTACGATCTAATTATAATTTTTGAAATTTTTTTAATTTTTTAGTTTTAAATTAATAATTTTTTAGTGTTTTTTAATCATTTTAATATATTAGTATCATAAATAAATCCTTTTTTTATGTATATTTTTAATAAAAAACACTTTAAAAAAAATTTTATAACACATTCCCAAACATGTTCTCCATTTACTGCCTTTCCATGGCCCAATCAAAAGACATGCTATCTACAATGGAATTTTATTTCTTGTCAAGGTTAAGCATGTAACTTGCTATGTATTGCAACAATGTTGTCTTCGACATTTACTGTCTTCATCTCCCACTCCATTTTTAAATAATAGCAATAACTATCCGTTCAAGAAAACTAAAGAAAAAGGAAAAAAATACCTTAAATTTAAAAATATATATATAACATTAAGTGGCTGGTTGGTAATAATATTTTTAATGTTAAAAATATATATAACATTATTTTTAGTGTAAGTGTTTGAGATTTTAGTGTATAGTATTTTTGTTTGAAATTGTATTAAAATATTTTGCTTTTAGTTTTTTTAAAATATTTTTACATCAAAATTATTTAAAAAACATTAAAAATAATAACTTGATAATTTTTTATAATAAATATACTTTTAAAAACACAATATTAAATCGCACTTCCAAACTTCTCAAATGCACACAATAATAATAATAATAATAATAATAATAAAACAGAGAAGAAGAAAATCGACTCTCATTATTTCTTTATTTGGCCGTGAAAGTCCCGAAACTTCGTAACAAAATAATAATAATAATATATTTTTCCACATTAATTTCTGACACGCACACCCTCTCTGTCCTTCCATTTGCTTGCCACCAAAACAAATTAGCATTAAAAAGAAAAGGGAGAAGAGGAAAAGTCTTTCTATTTTCTTTCAATAAAAAGGAAGCCTCTATTGATTATGAATCACTTTGACTTGTTCTCCTTCTGAAACCTTACAACACTCGCTCTCTCTCTCCATAGTAAAACAGGAACCTAAGGAATTTATGGTTTGAATTTAGCTGGGAGAAACCTATTTACCATCATCATTTTTTATCTTTGCTACCTCTTGATCAAAAACCTTTATTTCTTCCTCTAATATAGGTATGCTCTCATTAATTTCTGATTGCTTGCGCACTTGATCATTTGACACAAAAGAAAGAAAGGAAAGGGCAAACTTTTGCAGTTTGTGGTCATTCTTTTTTTTTTTTTTTTTTTTTCATTCTTACATTAGCTAGCTTAATAAAGACCCCTGATCTTCTCGCTTCTTTGAAATGTTGGGTTTTGTCTGAATAAAAATGATGGGAAATTGTTCGTAGGCGTGATTAGCTTTTTCTCGGTGGGATTAACTAATAAAGATGCAATCTTTTGTTTTCTTTGGTTGTATTGCATGGTTTAATTTATTTTGGTTTTTTTGGCTTCTTGAATTCATATTTCTTGTTAGGATGAATATGTGATCGTGAAGTTTGCTTGTTTTTACAAATTGATGGTTTTTATTGAAAATAATTGCCTGGTGTTTTTAATTCTGTGACACCAATATTAACGACAAGCCGTGGTTTTTATATGTGATTAACTGACATTTCATTGTTCAAAATGTGGGTCTTTTCAATAATGTTGATCCACAAGGTGTTTTCCTTAACTAGCCTCTGAAGGATGAGAAGCGGCAATGTAGCGTTTAGATTTAGAATTCAAGTATTTCACACATTCTTAGTTAGATGTTTTTGAACTTCTTGCAATTATGAGCTTCTCGTACTGATCGTTTATTCTTGCAGGGTTTTTGCATCCGTTTGACCTAGGTTCTTCTGGTATAGAAGTTTGAGACTCTTGAATTGGAAGCAGTAATGAGGAACAATTGGTTGTTGTTCATGGATTTAAATGGAGAATCTCAATATACGTTTCCCTTAGAACCCCTATTGTCACAAGGATTTGGGGCTAATCTCTTTTCTCAAATTAGTTCATTTGTTGACAACCCGTTGCACCAATCGGGATTCTTACATGTCCCTGAAACAATGGCTTTTCAAGAAGCTTTGAACCACGTGTCGAAGCTTGCTGGTGGTTTGATTTTTTGGTTCACTAGCGCATCCAGTTCAAATTTGAGTCGGCAAATATCAGGCAATCAGCGTTCTCCCCGACCAGGAAGCTGTAAATCTCCTGCACAAGTTAAGAACTCTACTTCTACTAGACATGATCTTGCTGGGTTAGGCTTCGGTTCCATATCAAAAGGAGGGTCTTCCCATCCTGTGGTTTTTAGTAAGATATCAAATTTCGTGATGAGGCTTCTACACAGGGAAGCTGAAAGACTTCAATCATTCCCTGTGCTCTCATTAGCTGCTGCTCTGATACCACCATTTGGCAACTTGTGAGTCATTCGAGATATAATCAAATATGTTGCCTGTTGCCTTCTGTTCACTTACTGGCACTTTATGCTGTTCTTTTACTATCTAAAGTTTGCTTTCCTGTCATTGGTCATCAGATCTTCAAAGTTACTAGCTATTCCTGGGGAGAATGATGATGTACCAGTACATGCATCCACTGGTCAAAGGCCTTGTGAAGTTGAGCGTTCTGGATGTCCAGGCCTCTCATTTCCTGATTTAAACTGGACAAGGCATGCTGTGGAGCCCAGAACGGGCATTGAGTTCCCAATGCTTTTGGACATCTTAACTGGGCAGAATAGATCTAGATTAACTTCAGAGGTAAATATTTCTGAACTTCACGTTATTGCATGCGTGTATTGTCGAAGCTGGATAATTGGGACTTGTCTGTGCTAACAATAACTTAATATAAATAAATTGCTTACGTTCTGGTTGGTGTCCATTAGGGATCCTGAGTTTCAGAAGATCACTAGAAATTTGGGCTTCAAGTTCAAATATCTTATTACAATTCAAATCCTATATCCTAACTAATTGTTAAGCTTGAAAAATTACCAGAAAATTGATGCCTATATTGACTTTGAGTGTTGCAGTCTTTCTGTTTAGAGCGCTCCTGTCATCCCTCTTGCTTTTGTATCACTGTGAACATTTTCTACATGCTTTATCAGGTCCTTGTTGCCACTGGATCCAGAACTATGACAATAATCAGAATAAAGACTCTGAAGATTTATGCATTTGGTTTTTGTAAGTATTTTTAGATTTCAATTGAGGATTTTTTTTTGTTTGTTTATTTCATTCATGTCCGTGGTATTCAATTAGTGACACTTGTTATTTCTTATAGATGTTCATCCTAATTCTGTCTGCAAAAAACTGGGCCCAAAGTATGCTTCTGTTCCAATGGGTGAATTAAATAAACGGCGTGACTTTTACGAGGATCTTCTCAGGTATATGAACACTGGCTTTGCTGAACACATTGTTCTTGTATAGCTTCTTTAAGTTAAAATGTTGTTGCATCATTATGCGTCTTTTCTTTTTCTTCATATGTTTTTATAGTAAACTTCTTTTTAAATCAAGAGCCTGAAACTTTCAGGACAAATCTTGTTAACTTTTCACTCCATTCCAAATTTTTAATCCACAAAGTCTGTCTACTTAGAAGTTATATACAATATCTTATAAATCTTGTAGGCTAAGAGTGTTTTCCTGGAGTTTTAATGTAGCAAATAATATTTCTATGGGAAGTTGGTTTTGTTAAATGAACAAACAATGTGGTAGGTTTGGAGCATTAATTAATTAAAAAAGTAGAATTTTGCAAGGAAATTGCTTATCACCTGCTTGATGTATTTGTATATCATGTTAAGCGCTTGCCATGGGTTTGCTGTCATTTGTGTACTTTTACTTTTTCACTGTCGTGGCTCTGCAACTCGATTAATGCATTTTAAGGAATTTTTAGATACTGTTCTTATTCAAGTTCTTATGATAATAATGCAGGGAAGACATCTCCATGACTGTTCGACTTGTGATTAACTGCAATGGGATTAAAATCAACACTGTTAAAGAGTAAGTCAAACTTTGTTTGTGTGTGTGCATGAAATTTTAGTGGATTGGGCCCCTGATTTCAGCAATTCATTGGTATAACCTGGACATTATCAGCATAATGTTTGTAGTGGGCCTATCATTTAATGGATTATTTTTAGTGCGGGAGTATGTTATCATTATATCATATATTAGTAGTTCAATTAGAATTTTAGGATTCTCTGGGCCATGCAGGATTTTGTGTGAGAGTGTGTGTAAATGGAGCTTCCTTTCATGTTCTGATCATTAGACCATCGAAGTTACCCTCTGATTTTCGGGGGCTACTAACAAAAGATGTATTGGATGATTGGGTCTCAGTCAGGCATATGAAGACCTTGATCTAAGTTTGCTCATGCAATCACTTTATAAGTTTTTAAATTCAAGTTCTGTGACCCTTATGCTTACTGAAGCTAGGTCTTATCATAGAATATGGATTATTTACATGGCCAGCAATGCTGAGCTTCACCTAGAATAGTTTTGCCCGGGAGACTTGTTAACATTAATTCTGTAAAGTCATAGATGAAACTGTAAGACTGATGTTGAAAATGAGCATCAATACTCACATGCTTTCATTTTATGTGCTTGCAGTGCCTTTGAAAAATCACTTCGAAACCGTTTGGCAAAGGTAATTTTTTCAGCTTGTCATTTTTTGTGCATTAATCAGTTTTGTAAATAGGGGGAAAATGGCCATTCAGGATTCTGATTCTCTAAAATGTTTTCCCTGACATCTCTCAGACGAACCCGGACACTGATTACAATTGCCTGACAACATTTGGTTCATTCTTCACAAAAGATGTCCCACTACCTGCGGTAAGTTTGTCCAGTTTTTGATCTCATTGCTTTACCTCTATTCGTATTTCACCAGATTGCATCAGCTTTAAATGGAATTGGTGCAGGGAACAGTAGTTGATTTCCGACGAACAGCTGATGGGCAACTAATAACTGAAAGTAAGTAGTTATTGATTGGAAATCTTATACTCTATATACATTGTTGTTGGAGTTAGTTTAGCGGCATCTCCTTACAGATGCTGAGAGAGATGGAAAAGCATTACTATATTAGTTTATAGTTGTCTGTTTTCTCAGTAGGACGTCTCATTCTCCCTTTTTTTACATGCTTGATCCTGTTCATTAATGAATTTCTTCCTGACAACCCCCCCCGCCAAAAAAAAAAAAAAAAAAACAAAAAACAAAAGAAAACGAAAAAAAAATGAAAAATTGTTGTCAGACCTGCACATACTTATAATGGTGTCATCTCCCTGAGAGCTTCCCATTCTAGCGTAAAGCAAAAGGGCTGACTATTATACCCTATCAAGGTGCATGAATGATCTAACAATATCTTTTCATTCGTATATTGCCACATTTTATACGCAACTTACAGCAAAGATTCTATTCTTGCAGTTGGAGGTAACCAAATTGGAGCAGTTCGCAGCAAAGATTTATGTAGTGAGTCAATGGTCCTTCTCCTTGTCTATTTGTGTGCGCGGCGCCATTAGTTGATTCTAACTTTCAGTTTTACGTGACAGGGGCTTTCTTTGACATGTACATAGGAGATATTCCTGTGTCAGAGCAAACTAAGGAAGAGATTGGCAAGAATGTTGCCTGCATTATTGGGAAGTGCTAACCAAAACCTTCCATTGTCTCAATTTTTTACCAGCAGTTGGCTGCTGATTCATTGAACTTCTGGGTCACATATTTTTGTGGCTATAAAGATCTGTTTGTGGCCCAGCTGTAGGAGATTTCAATGCGCACTGGAATGTGCATCTAGGAAGTGGTTGGATGGGAGGTCATACGTGTTATATAACAAATAGATTTAGTTAAAAAATCAAATCTGAGATGAAGATGGGGACCTCAAGGGGGTGCATAACCACCACAGAAGCGATTCTTTGTAACTTTTTTCTTGGGGCTTAGCTGCCCCCAACTAGATCCAAGTTATTACAATTATCATTCAGATACAAAGAGGATATAGTAAAGCATGCTGTCACTGCTGTGTTGATGCATACAGACTAGAGTTTCTACAACAGAGGATGCACTATTGCTTGTAGTAAATGGCTTAATTGCCGTTCATTCGGACCATGGTTCTGCCCTGCGTTTATATAAGCCTCATCGGGCACGTTTTGTGATTCACTCATTTAGCTGCTATAATCCCAAAACCGGCAGAGTGGCTATTCCATGGTTGTAAGCCAGACGAGCTCCTGGCCGCAAATCGATACGGAAGTGTCGGTGTACTCAAGTGGGACACCCCAGAGATTTAAAGGGACAGAAAGATCAAATGGTCGCCATCTTATGTTGCGAACTTGTCATAGGCTATGAAAGATACAGTGAAAGATAGCCCTTTTCCTGTCTCTAAACTTGGTGCCTGCTATGGTCAAGCTTGTTCAAGTATATTTAGCAAATTACAATGGTGGAAGAAAGAAAAACAATAACTAACAACTCTTAGAATAATAAATTTATATATAAAAATAAAAAACATAATAATTGAACAACCAATGAATTCATAAAATTAAGAAAACACACGCGCGCACATGGTAGAAAATGATTATAATCGAAGTAAGAGTATTTTACTAAGTATTTGAACTCCTGTTGTTGATTGACCATACATCCATGATAGAAAATGATTACACAATACACAAGAATATCAACTGTTAATATAGAGCACATAATGCATGCACATCCCTGATCAACCTATTTAATTTATCATAATAAATGATTAATTACACTAAAGCAATTCATCTTTAAGTTAACTTTAATTCTTTTGTACCTATGGCTCTTTACTTTAGAGTATAGTCATCAAACCCGACTCGGGGTTGACCCGTCTAAGAGGCCGGGTCGGGTTATACGGGTCAACCCGGAAAAAAATAAATTTTTTTTTGAAATTTTAATATTTCATATGAAAAAATTAATGTGAATATATGCTATATATGTTGTAAATAATGAAACTTAAAAGAATATATCAAAAAGTTTTTTTTTTCTCACATTGAAAAGATATTATATTATCCTTTTAAGTTTAAGTATTTAAATTAATTTTTTTTTATTCCATATTGAAAAACATAACTTTTTTCTTGTGAACATAGAGTATATATAATAAATAGTTTGAAATCTTTCAAATCTTACATTGAAAAGATATTATGTTATTATTTTAAGTTGAAGTATTTAAACCAAAAAGTTTTTTATCCTATATTGAAAAAACATAAGTTTTTTCTTGTGAACATATACTATATATACTAAAAGGATTTAAATCTCATATTGAAAAAATAATTTTTTTTCTTGGGAACATAAAATATATATACTAAAGGGTTTCAAATCCCACATTGAAAAAATAAAATATTTTTCTAGTAATTATATAATGAACTTTGAAAAGGGTTAATAATCAACTAAAAATATATGAGAAAAACCACATTTGAAAAAAAAAAAAAGAGGGATCTCGTCCGGGTTCGCCTGGGTCATGGGTTGACTGGGTTTTACTGGGTTTTTACACTGGCCGGTCTTTTGCCTTACTTGGACCAGTCCAACCACCTGTTCAACCGGGTTCCAAGTCGACCTACTAGACCGGTCCGGGTTTAATAATTACGCTTTAGAGCTAGTCCATTGGCCCATGCTCCACCACAGGTCGGGCCGGACAAATTTTTTTAAATATAAAAAACATGTTAAGAGTGTAAAGATTTTTTTAATTGTTTTATTCAATCTAACTTAATAGGTCAATTTTGAAATCTCGCAACTTAATTATTTGCCTAACTCGAGTTTCAAACTAAATCGTGCAGGAGTTAGCTCAAATTAAATTGATTGATTTTATGGATCAAAATGCAATTTTGATAATGGATAAAAACATGATTTAACTTTTGACAAAATTTTAAGATGATAACTTTTTTTAACAAAAATTAATGAGACAATGATATATTGGATGAATCTCAGTCTCCCAACAAACCGTGTCATGGACTCCATTGAGCTTAATAATTTGTTTTTTTTATAAAATATTTTTTAATTATATGATAAAAATATATGGTAAAAAAATTGAGCACCAACCTAAAAATAAAAACTTATTTGAGATGGTAATAACCTTATAAAAAATAATAATAAATCATGTAGTTTATTTCTCAACCAATCCATTATTATAGAATAAAATCGAGAAAAAAATTAACAAACAAAACACCAACCTAACACCATAGTTATTAGACCCGACCTAGGGGTTGACCCGATAAACCTTGATTAACCTGAGAAAACTAAAAAAAATTGAGGTTTTAAATTTTCACATTAAAAATTTAAGAAATAATTCATGTGGATGTAGATTATATATGTTGTAAATAATGAATTTTAAAAGATTTTTTTTATTTCATATTGAAAATATATTATCCTTTTCTTTTAAGTTGAAGTATTTAAACAAAAAATATTTCTTATCTCATATTGAAAAAACATAATTTTTCTTTGTGAACATAAAGTATATACTAACTGGCTTCCAATCTCACATTGAAAAATTAAAAAGTTATTCTAATGTTTATATAGTAAACTTTGATAAGAGTTGGTAACCAACAAAGAAAAGTGGTAGGCTTGCACGCATAAGGTTGGATCGAGTTAGTAAAAAACCATCGATTCTTCCCCATGCGCGTGAGGCAACGCTTATGCTAAATGTACGTTACCTTTGGTCTTCCTTGATAATTTATTCTATTCCACATGCATGCCATATAAAATATATGCCAACTAACTATTCATTGATCCTTTTGCCCTTTAATTGATTTATTCAACCTGTTTAGAAAAAATTATGACCTTGTTCACAAGAGTTGGAATACTTATCTTTTTATAAATTAAATATTAAAAAAATTATCACAATCTAATTAAAACATAAAATTAAAATTTATTTTTTAAAAAATAGCATATCAAATAATGCATTATTATTATAGGAGTGGTGCATTCACCTCTTTATAAACTAAACATTAAAAAATCATCATAATCTAATCAAAACATAACCCTAAAATTTATTTTTAAAAAATAACATATCAAATAATGCATCATTATTAAAAAAACTCAAAATAAAAAAAAAACAGAGAAAAAAATGAGGTCAGGCCAAGCCAATGCTTGGCCCATGCCTCAAGGGCCCGCGTGTGGGCCTACAATGTCAGGCCCAGCCACACAAGCATTTATTTTTTTTTGTTAAATAATAGGGTAGACAACATGTTGTTTGTCTCAACTGATTTTTTTTTTTTTTTAAAAAAGATGTGTCGTTTGGCATACCTAGATTCTAGCCATCATAGTGGATGAAAAATCAGGGTGACTAGTTTTTTTTTTTTCTTACAAATCCATTTTCAACTCAAAATACCTAGAAAACACCCTAATAACCTTTTTAAACCAATCCTTAATTTTTAAAAGTGCAAAAAATCAGTCAAAAACCCAAAATCAACCTGGAAACCAATTTCTTCTCGATTTTAGATATGGTTTTTAGGCATTTCAAGGTAAAAAAAAAAAAATAAATTCAAGTCAAATTCCCCTTATCATATGAAACCATTTGAAACAAAGGGCTAATGTTTTAGTAGCCAAAATCGAAGAAATAACATTTTTAATCATTAGGCAAGATTCCAACCATTTTCTCTCTCTCATCATCTCACTCATTAAAAACTGAAAAATGATGAAAATAAAGTTTAGTATCGAAATGAAAGTTTAAAAAATGCAAAGGATTGCTCACCTTATAGCAAAAACAAATGAGGAACAAAAATGTACTTCACAAATAAATTTGAATGTGTCACCAATGTTATCTTTGTTTTGCATTTTAGTTCTCTGTTTTTCAATTCAACTCTCACCCATAAAAAAACATTCAATTAGGCTTTAATTTGAACTCAATTGTGCTAAAACAAAATTCGAGGATCGAATTGATTTTTTAAAAAAATTATACCATTGTAGTTCATAGTAAAATATAAAAGAATGAATAGTAATTCGTGTATAATAAAAACTCCATACCATTTAGCTTTATATATAATTCCTTGGAACTTTAGCTAACAATTAAGAAAAGTGCTAATATCATTATGAATAACGTGATGCTTCAGCATGCATCACTCACTCATTAATTAGCTACACTTAACGACTAATTAATAACAAATAAATATCAATACCATTTTATTAATTTAATTCAAATTTTTTGTATCTATATATATGTGGTTTTTCAATTAAGATCTTGAAAACTGGCAACAATCAACTCAATAAAAACAATCAATTGTACAAGAATATCTATTAATTAATTATTGAAAATATTTCTCTTATGCAAGGAAATATACTGCACTCTTGTCAATGCATATATATACATCAAGGCCATACAAGAGAGAGGCAATGGCTGTATAAGCTAGAGCATGGCAATCAAGAATGGCGCGTGCGTATGAAAGATTGTTCTACGTACTTTTAGAAGGTTGACTAAATTTCAGGCTACATAAACGGACACCAAACCATCTTTAACCTACCGAACTTGAAACTAAAACTTGAGCAATTAACCAAAGCTTGTCCAAAAGTTAGTTTGCCCCGAATACAGATCTACGTGCATGGAACTTTCTCTATGTTTAACCATAAGAATCGCCAAACAACCTAATTACCCCATGTAATAACAGCCTAATTACCCCATTTGATCGTATTCCAAAATAATACCTACTCTGTTTGTAGTCTCTCGTCCTCAAACCTCGAGAAACCCCACGTTTCCATCCCCGAATCTCTCCATTAAGCTAGCACAAACACACGCATACAAACTCACTATCCCACCAAGTACCGTTATATATATATATATATATATATATATATATATATATAACTAGCAACTGAATTCTTTCCCACACATCACATTTATAGCTAGCTCAAATAATTAACCATCTATTAAAAGATCCAAGAGCCTAACCGCCTCTTTCCTTCGCTTTATATATAAACCCCGCAGCCATTAATTCTAGCAAACACATCCAATTCTCTCATTCTCTGTAAATCATTCCCTTTATTTCTCTACTTGTTCTTGGATTCTCTAATAGGCTCTTGGATTCTGAGTTTGAATTTGTTTTGTTGTGGCCTCATGGGTACCTCGATGAGATCATGGATGGCCATTTTGATCATGGTTTGGCTTACTCTCGTTAAAGGAATTTTTGTGGCTGTTGATGCTACTTTTAACTACAAGGATGCCCTTACTAAGTCTATTATTTTCCTGGAAGCGCAAAGATCAGGAAAACTTCCTCCAAACCACAGGCCACAATGGAGAGGAGATTCTGGCCTCGACGATGGTAAACTTGCAAATGTGAGTCCCCTCCCTAATTTCTCTGCAATTTTATTCATCAACGTTGCATGAACACTTATATATGATCTTTGTTAATGATTTAAATTATTTTGCTTGAACTTGTTTTAGGTGGACCTTGTTGGGGGATATTATGATGCAGGAGACAATGTGAAATATGGACTGCCAATGGCTTTTACTGTTACCACTCTGGCTTGGGGTGCTCTTGCTTATCACAAAGAGCTCCATGCCACAGGCGAGCTGCCCCATGTACGTTCTGCCATTAAATGGGGCACAGATTATTTTCTCAAAGCCAGTTCCAGGAAGAACCGTTTGTACGTGCAGGTAACATATATAATTTTTCATATTCATTATATCATAAATGATTTAATCTTAATTTGAGTTGCTGATAATTGTTTATTGGGTGCGAATTATAAAGGTGGGAGACCCAGTGCTGGATCATCAATGTTGGGTTAGACCAGAAAATATGAGGACACCAAGAACTGTGTTGAGGATTGATGAGAATAACCCGGGAACAGAGATTGCAGCTGAAACTGCAGCTGCAATGGCTGCTGCTTCCATTGTATTTCGACACACTAATCGTACCTATTCCCGTAGACTCCTCAACAAAGCCAAGTTGGTAGGTTTTTTTCATCCACATTAGTGTTTCCCTTAGTTAATTTGTTCTTTACCTATATTTTCTCATTTCTATTCTTGCAATGCTGGGATTGTCTTGATTTTACAAATTATATCTTTTGTGATTGATTATTTCTTTTTATTTCCCTTCTTTTTCAGCTGTTTGAATTTGCTAAAACACACAAGAAAACCTTTGATGGAGAATGCCCATTTTATTGCTCTTTCTCAGGCTACAATGTAAGCTCTCTCCCCCTCTCTCAAGTAAAATATAGATTATGTGTTTGATATGGGACACAAGCAAGATGGCGATGGATATCTACAAGGATGGCAATAGTATTATATATATATATATATATATATATATATATATATATATATAAAACTTATTATGCTTTTGGTATATCTTTTTGTTCTTATTAAAAGTAGAATCCAAGAATATCTTTTCTTATTGAAAGACCTCTCTCCTAATTAATTAACCAGACATATTTGAGGAAGTTTATTTATAAGCACACTAAAAATATCGAAAAATAAATGTTATCTTAATTAAGCTCGTGAATATTGATGGAAATGCAGGATGAGCTGTTGTGGTCAGCAACATGGTTGTACAAGGCCACCAATAAGCCTATGTACTTAAAGTACATCAAAGAAGAAGCCACTAGTGCTGCTGTGGCTGAGTTTAGCTGGGACCTTAAATACGCTGGAGCCCAAGTCCTCCTCTCTAAGGTGAGAATCATCTCTCTCTCTCTCTCTTTCCCTCTGAAAATGGTAAATGATTTCACTCAAATATGGTTCGTTAGTACTAATTTTCTGAAGCTAAATATATAATCACAGATTGAGATGATATAATTTTCACTTGATATAATTGCAGCTGTATTTTGAGGGAGTGAAGGATTTGGAATCCTACAAGAAAGACGCTGACAGTTTTATATGCTCAGTGCTGCCTGGTAGCCCCTTCCATCAAGTATATATCTCTCCTGGTGGTATGATTAACTTGAGAGATGGGGCCAACACTCAATATGTTACCAGCACAGCTTTCTTGTTTAGTGTCTACAGTGATATCCTCGCCGAACACAATCAAAAAGTACAGTGTGGAAACCAAGCATTTGACTCTACCCGCGTCATGGCGTTCGCCAAGCAACAGATAGATTACTTGCTAGGGAGCAACCCTGAAAAAAGATCATATATGGTAGGGTTTGGACACAATCCACCAGTGCAAGCACACCATAGAGGCGCTTCTGTTCCAGTGATGTCCACCAATGCAATAGTGAACTGTGGCACGAGCTTTGCTAAGTGGTTCAACAAGGACGCACCAAACCCTCATGAACTAACTGGTGCCTTTGTGGGTGGACCTGACCGGTTCGACAACTTTGTTGATAAGCGTTGGGATTCATCTAAGACCGAGCCTTGCACCTACGTTAACTCTATTGCAGTTGGTGTTTTGGCAAAGCTTGCAACAGATGGCCGTGTCTAATAATCAGGCACTAATCCATTCCATTATCTGTTGTTTAGTGATTGATCATGAGAACTCAAAGTACGTGTGTGTGTGTGTGTGTGTCTATATATATATATATATAGTCCAAAGACTGAATTTTGCATGCCTCAACACTTCTTTTTCCATCAATTCCATTGACACCAGAGAATATAATGATATGTAATGTGATTTTCAGTGGTGTTTAGTGTAGGGAAATAAAGCTAGTACTGTAGTTTTGCCAGCATTCTATCTGGGTATGATATTTTTCCACACAAAGTGGATTAATTTGCAACTATGAACAGATACACTGGTTGCCCTAATTGTGAACTATAATTGAATCTTGGCTATGATCATTTGCGAGGATATGGCACTTCAATTTGTATTTGTAGAATGATGGGTTATATTGTTGAGATATATTACCGGTTTTTATACTTCTTTTCTTTCTTTATCAAACCAGATATTTTACAACAAAGGGTTTGGTTTGACATATCATGTTCGTTAAATCCTAGTCTTTTAGATTCTAAGATGGCATGGATTATTTCATATGTATATTAAATATTTTGAAAATTACCTAATTTAATCTTTAATCCTCTAAATCTTCTTATGGATGTTAAGAAAATTCCACTTTTATATAATCTCTCGTGACAGTTTTTCTAAAGAACTTTGACTCATAAAAGCTAATAATTAATAACATTAAAATTAAAAATTACACTATAACATTCCTTCTTAATTTGTAATCTTTAAAAACTCCTTAAATTGCTAAAACTTTTCAACTAGAACAGCTTTTATTATAATATTTGCAGGTTGCTCATTTGTATTGATAAACTCTATATATTTTGATTTTGCATGAAAAATCTCCTTGAAGGAGATTCCAAGTCTGATTCTTCAATAGGACTTGATAAGCTTCCATCATTCTGAGGATTTGAACCAGTTCTATTTTGAGAAGAAGAATTGAAAACATCAAGTTGTTTTGGAGCTTCAAGTAACTCTAATGTTGTTAATTCTAGATTGACTAAATCTTCCCATTTCTAAGTCGTAGATTAAAAAAAATAACATTTTTGGGAAGTTAATGATCCATTCTAGGATTGAAGAGTCAAAAGTCTTTTGATTCATCATTATAGCTAATAAAGATAAGTTTCTCTCCTTTCTTATATAACTTGTCTCTGCTTTGAAAAGGAACAAGAGCATAAGCAACACTGCCAAAGACTTTAAGATGATTGACATCAGGTTTTTGTTTATGCTATGCTTTAAATGGAGTTTGATTTTGGATTGTCTTTGTTAGAGATCTATTGAGAATGAAAGTTGCAGTATTGATAGCTTCAGCCCAAAACTTTTTAGAAAGTATTTTCCCCTTTAATATGCATATTGCAGTTTTTTTAATAATTATATTCTTTCTTTCTACAACTCCTTCTGCGGAGGAGTATGTCGAATAGTAAGTTGTCTTTGAATACCATTCCCTTTGCAATAATTAAGAAGAGGTTTGTAAATAAACTCTCCCCCACAATCAATCTTTAGAGTCTTTATTTGACACCCACTTTACAATTGGATAAAAATGAAAATGAAAAAAAAATTAAAGGGCAATTATAAATTTTTTATTGGAGGGTGAAATTAAAAAGAAAATAACTTTAAGAAAAAAACAAAAAAATTCAAAGAATAAGTACCATAATGAAAAAAATAATATACTATAAACTTGGATTGAATGATGAAATTAAAACCAATAAAACTTTGATAAAAAGGCCAAGAAAAATAATAGAAAATCAAAAGAATAAGTAACAAATTGAAAAAAATAATATATAACAAATTAGGATTGAATGATGAAATTAAAAATAAATAAAAATTTTACAAAAAAAGCAAGAACAAAAACCAAAATTTTTTAAAAATAAGAACTAAAGTTGGAATATCAATAAAAAAAAAAAGAACCAACTTGTTATTTTTTAGGGAGGAAAGAAAAAACAAACCATATTGCCTCTACAACATGTATCGCACTAATAAAAAAAGAAACGACACAATGTGAGGGCATTTTTTGCCCATGGAAGGGTGCCTCCCACATATCAATGTCTTTTTCAATTGAAATATTAATTAATTCATGTTAAAAGACTAAAAGACCATGTACACATAGTTTAATTGTTTTTATTTAAAGAGTAAATTTTTTATTTTACAATATTTTAAAAAAATATAAATACCCCTATATGCTAGCTAGTTTTAGGAACTGACATGAATGGTAATTAAATTATTTTATTATTTTTTAAAAACTAGAAAAAAATTGATATTCCCGATCAAATCTTTAATGATTTATAAATTATATAAAAATACCGAAATATCTTCTATACAAAGACATTTACTTTATTTTATTTTTAAAACGTCAAACACTGTAAGTAGTGGAGCGTAGAAAAATATATAAATGGCCGAATAAACTTACCTCCATCGTAGCTTTTTTGTTATTTATATTGCAAATTGGGTTGCCATTTACTCTTAATTCAGTAACTCGCGGTATATCTTGAACTTTGGATCCGAAAGGACACTAGCCAACGCAAAAGGCAGGAGACTTGTGGGGGCCTTTTTGCTCCGAGCCATACCCCTCTTGTCAGTGCCCGCGCTGTGGCTTCACCCCTGCTCGTGGTCGGTGTGGCCTAGCCAGCCATAGAGGAGCCGTTCTCCTCGCCCACCCACTCTCCCTATGATAAAAGCCTAAATGGCTAGGATTGTTGTCGCCTTCTGGGAGCAGTTTCGGTGGTGGTAAAATGGTAAGTTGAACCTCTATTTGCCGGTGTTAGCTGGTTTTTTTGTCATTCTAACTGTTGAAAGTTGAAACAAGTCCTCATTGCAATGTTAGCTGGTTCTTCTTCGTGGACTTTTTCAGACTTTTTATTGGTTTGATCCCATCTAGTCTTCAGACCTGGTACAATACACATTTTATTTGTTCAAAAAGCAAACGATGGCACTTCAAGTATTGCCTATGTTACTTGTTTTTTTTCTTTACATTTTGGGTTTAAACTTCAATGTGAATGTCTATCACTCCCGTGATGCCTTACATACTCACTAGATTTACAGGATATTCAGTGAGTCGTGAAATTAGTCGTGGTGCGTCAAACTGGCCCGGACATCCATATAAATGATAATAAAAAAAAAGTAGACGATGAAATTAAAATTTAAAAATTATATAATATAAAACATGCTATTGTAGGGAAACCCTCATGTTAGTCTCCAACTTGTATATCCATTCTCAATTACATTTATAACCTATGAATTTTATTAATTAGGTTCAAAATATTCTCAATTAGTGTTTTTTTATTTGTCAACGTTGTCCGTATTTTTGTCAAATCTTGTCACAACCGATGTCTGTTTTAGAGCATAAATAAACATATTAGATTTAAAAAAATGTGAATACTCGTTCCTTTATTTTTAAAAGATATATTAATTAATTTTTTTTCAATGGTTCATTGACCAGGTTACTTTTTTTATAATATTTATTTATTCATTTCCCTCCCTCTATTTTCTTAAAAATAAAAAACGTAAATGAACAGAAAGGACTAAATAATTAGTTTTAAAAACAAAAATAACTAATCAATTCATTTCTCAAAAGTAAAAGGACTAAGTTTTATAATGGAGACCACAGGGATGCATTGGAAACCTTGGACTCCAAGGGTGAGTCATCTCCACGTGACTATTGAGGATTAGGACAGGATTGAGGATGAGGATGAATATTGAAAGTGACCTTACCTGCAACACGTGGTCGTATGGTCTTTCAATTTCAGTGGCACATGGGTCCCACAAAACCAACATCATTTTATTTCATTTTCCCCTGTGCCTTGTGGAAAGAGAAAGAAAACCAACCAAGTCTCCCCCTCTCCAGGACAGGAAGCGGGACCCACTCTCAAATACCCAACCCAATCCTGGCCGTTGATTGTTTGTTTTCTGGATTCCTACTCTATCTATCTAGCTATCTACCTCATCTAGCTGGATTTAGCTGTTACAAACTGTAACAAATAACAATCATATTCCACCCGCTTGAGTTGAGCTTGAGCTATCTACCTAGCTAAGCCGTCGAGCAGTAATATTCAAGCCGACTTGAAATATTAGCCGCCATTACGATTTCCGTCACCGGTCTAGCATCTAATTAATAACTTTAATAGTGATTCATTTCATATATTTTTAATAATAATGTACTCAAAACTTAGAAGTTATAAAATAAAGATTTTGAATTTTTAAATCTTATATAAGATAATAATTCTTATCAAACAATTTCTTACAATCATAATGATCATTACAGCCACAATAAAAACTATCATTTTCTCAAATGAATATATATATGTGTGTGTGTGTGTGTGTGTGTGTGGCGCATACAATTTTGTTTGAGAATATAAAATAATAGGATATTTTATGGATAAAATGCTCGGGGAATAAATGGATTCTCAAGTTATTGACTAATTAATTTCAGTACCTAATCCTTGCACGACTTTCTTGTCGAGTACGTCATAAAATATATGGGGAAAAAAGAGAGATAATGATGGGATAATGTGCGAGGAGCTGAGCCAAATAAATAAGTAAATAAATAATAAAGATGTGGGTGTTATGAAAAAACGTGAAATTAAAAACGTGTGGGGCCATGAATATGGATAAGGCTAAGCGAGGAGTTTCGTCAGTTACACGTAATGGCATCGATCAAAGACACAAGAAGATAAAGATACTTGAACGTGTCTTAATTTTGAACCACTACCACCCTTTCCTCTTGCCACCTGGCCCCACCTCTTTATTATTTCTTTTGTCCCCTCGTATTCTAACATTTGGGCTTCACTTTTGGTCGGCATTTACTTTTACTTTTACTTTTCCTTTCTTCTCTTTTTTTATTTTTCTCTTTTAATTCACTAATTTATAGATTGCTGTCTGAAATTACATGCTAATTACTTGCATTCTTATTCCGTAAAGCAAAACTTGTTATGAAAAATTATGAGTAGTGTAGTTTTACTGTTTATATTTTAGATTTAATTTTAAAAAAATATTAATTTGAATATTATAAATTTTAAGATTATTAAAAATTTATATAATTATTAATTTCAAAATACATAAAATTAATTAAAATATATATAATTTAACCTGAACATTCATGTTCATGTAAAAAAAAACTTGTTATAAGTTAGTTGCACCACAAATATTTTATATAAACGTTTTACTATTTGCATATTTTTTCTTATGTTTTTCTTTTAATTTTTTCTAGTAAATTTCCAAGGAGGCACGTTAATATTAGTAAATCAATTTTTTTTTGTCATTTTCACAATCAAATTATTGTTATTTTAAGATGTAGTAGTGATGGTCAGAGAGAATTGTTCACTGTTTTTATTTCTTGAGTTATTGTAAAAAATCGGCTAGTAAAAAAATAAAAGGTCAATACAAATTAATTTGAAAATTATAGTGACCGTTAAACCAAAAATGAAGTCAGTCATTACACGGAGTCAAATCTTAAGTCCTGAAATAAATTTTGTTGATTATGGGAATTCAAATCTTCCATTTATTCACATTAACAGTGTCATTAAGGCACATGCTAGGAAAATTCTTCTTTCCTAATACTATATATTTCTTTTTATGAAACCTAATCTTTAAAATTTTTTAAAATATTTATAAGTATAATAACGATTATTTTTTTAAATTATTTTTTAATTAGAAATACATTAAGTAATATTTTTTATTTTTAAAAATTATTTTTATCATCAACCTATTAAAATAATTTAAAAACATAAAAAAATATATTTTATAAAGCATCGTTTGAGACTGCATCTAATATATTAGAAAATGGAGGCAATTTTTTAAAGCAGCCATGGTACCACATCCTTTTCCCTCACTTGTATGTTAGAGTTGCAAACAAGCCATTCTAATTGTCAATTTTGGGTAGTTTCTTCGATTATTAAAAACAAATAAATAAAAATTCAAAACAAAATCACCATCACGCATCTATGATTTTCTTGTTATTTTAAGCATAGAATTGGACACCACATCTACTTTCCACCCTTGTAAAATTGTCTTTTAATCTTTCCATGGAGGAAATAGGATCTCTCTTAAATATTTATTTAAAAGTATAGTTATGGTTGCTTTTTAAAATGTTTTTTTATATAAATATATTAAAAATATATTTTATTTTTAAAAATATTATTTTTAAATCAGCATATTAAAACGATTTAAAACATATAAAATAATTATTTTTTAAAAAAAATATAGAAATAACCACGTTTCTAACTACTCTTAATTTTAAATTAATTATAAAAAGCTACCGTGTTAGGATATATTTATTAATATAGAAAGTTTAAAGAAACACGGAGGATAAAAAAATGTGCTTTGGTAATCTTATCAGCAAGAAAATTATTATTACTATTTCAAAGAAGAGAAGTATCCCATAATTAACCAAAAACAATCATAAAAAAACACACACAAAAATATAAATGGGATTTATTTCTATATGTAAAATGATATTCTAATAGAATATTTGTAAACAGTTCGGTTCCGTGGAGTAAACATAAAAATATTCCAGACAGTATATAAAAAGAAAAGGAAGAAAATAGATAACAAGAACAAAGCATCAAATGTAAAACCAGAAACACAGGATAGCAGCACCTAATTTTTTTATGTGTGTGTATATATATATATATATATAGGAAATTGTAACATCCATCCACGGGGTAGATAAGGATAAGGCTAAACTAAAGGGAAAAGAAACCCCCTCCTTTTTCTCTGTCTTATTTATTAATCATTAAAATTTCAATTTTATTTATTTTCCTAACAGATAGTTTGCTTTCATTTAATTAATTAATTAATTTATATTTCATTCTATATATAACTGAAATCAACACGCCACCACATGTTCTCTTTCTTTATTCAACCCAAATCTTTCTTAAACTAAAGGCAAGAGCCCAGCAAGAAGAACATCCTCTGTTTTCAAACCACAGACACATAAAAAAGAGGATTTTGTTTTCTTGTCTATCTAGAATTATGACAATAGCAGTGGATCATAATAGTTGTAGTAGCGGAAGAATAGGGTGTGTGGCGACCTCGTCGGTGGAGAGGAGGAAGGAGATGGCGGAGGAGTGTAGTCCGTCGTCTTCTACGACGTCTTCTTCGTCGTCGATCGGGAAAAATAGTGATCTAACGGATGGTGGAGAAGATGGGTTGGAGGAAAATGAGGTGCAAAGTGCATATAAAGGGACTCTTGATTCCATGGAGGCTTTAGAGGAGGTCTTGCCTATCAGGTATTTTTATAAATAAATAGATATTTCTTTTGGCTTTGCAAGAACCCTTTTTTTTTCTTTCTTTTTCTACTTTTTGTTTGGAATAAATTAGTTTTTTTTCGGGTAAATCTTAATTAATTAGATGTTTTTATTACTGCATTTGATGAGAACTTGATTTTCTTTACATGAGCGTTTTGCTCTTGCATAAGGGGACCTTTAGAAGTGAAGATCTGAGTTTTTGATATGCCCTTGGTATTTAGTTATTTTCTTGACCAAGGAAGCAAGCCAATTTCAGTCACTGCTACCGTTGAGTCTTCATTTAGATCATTATCATGTGCTGGGCAGATTTTTTTTTCTAATTCCTATATTCTTTCCTTTTTCATGGTTGTCTCTGTGGAAATAGCAGATGATTTTCTATTTTTGGCTAGTTTCTGCTTTGTTATGCTTTTTTAAGTTTAGAATTAAAAATTGTTTGCAAGATATGAATAGTGAAACTGATTTCCTTTGCAAGATATGAATAGTGAAACTTATTTCCTTAGAATGGCATCTTATGATTCGAGAATAGCACTGACAAGAGTGGGACATTTCATATACAGATAGGCATGTACCAGATTTCTTTAGGGTTTGTCTTGTTTTGGATGTTTAGCTAATTGAACCGTGGAATAATTATGTTGTTTTGCATTATTTTTCACTGATGATTGAGAAATGTTTGCAGGAGAGGTATATCAAATTTCTATAATGGCAAATCGAAGTCTTTCACAAGCCTGTCTGATGCGTCCTCATCTCCCTCCATAAAAGACATTGCAAAACCAGAGAATGCGTATACGAGGAAACGCAGAAACCTACTTGCTTTCTCTCATGTTTGGGAGAAGACCAGGAGTTTCCCTTACCGAAGTGGGATAGCAAAGAGACCGATTAGCAATAGCAAAAGCACATTGGCTTTAGCAGTTGCCATGAGCAGTTCTGAAAGCATCAGTAGTGCTAGCGAGGATTCGACTTCAACTTCAAAGTCTCCCCCAAATCTTCCACCTCTGCACCCAAGATCCAGGGCTTCTCATAACAATCTAACCTCGTTACCATCCCCACGACAAAATTTTTCTCCCTGGCGGACGTTCTCTTTGGCTGATTTGCAACAGTGTACCATGGTAAATTCGTTTTGTGACAAAACTGATCACTAACTTGATACTTCTATCTTAGTTTGTGCTGATCCGGAAAGACTTTCAATGTTTTATGGGGATGCAGGGAAATGTTTTCTCGTTTCTCATGGTGCTTCCCCCTTGTGCTTGTTTTGAGTTGATGGAATGCCTAAAGGAAATACGAATCTTCTCTCGTTCTGTTTATATCTTTTTGTGATGCTGTTAGGTCTTCAACTACAGCCATATGATGATAGTTTGCGCCTCTTTTCCCACCTTGTCTTCACATATGTATAAGCAAGGAACTAGGAGTAGGCTTTAACTCGAAACAGCCACCCCCTTCACCACCGCTATCATGTGGAAAACGCTGATGTAGCTTAGTACCATGGCGGGTAGAGGACAGCAGCAAGTCCAGAACCAAGCACTCTATATGCTCCTGCCAGATGAAGCAGCAGGAGTGCTTCAGCTCACGATCTACCAACCCTAAAAGTTAAAACGAGTGGCTAAGCTATGATGCTCGGAACCTGAATGGAGAATTTAGAGTCACATTGCCTGGAAGGGAAAGGAAATAACTACAGTAGTTGACTGTCCATTTGTCTTTGTATAGATGACAAACAAAAAATAAAATCATAATACAAACAAGCAGATGTGTTATCGTTCAACACGAGATAATATTCCACAAAGCGCAGAACCAAGAACTGAACACCTACCATGAGAGAATTCAATGTTGAAGGGATCTGTTACAGGAGGTGTGCCATACTGAAAGAGAATTGAATGCTGCAAATACAAATTGGAATAGACAGAGAAATAAAGAGACAACAAAATACTAAGTACTCGAAGAATATTCCTCTGAAAACAGATCAGAAGATAGGTTTGAAAATAATCCAATGGTAAATCCGAAAGAGAACAAAGATGTTCATCTTTTTCATGAGTAATCAAAGACAGTCTACCGATCCCGGCAGATAGAGCTTTTATCATATACTTCATGAAAAATATTTTTTAATAAAGTTTAAACTCTAAAAATAAAAGAAATTCATTTTAAACTTGACCTCAAATATGCTAATTAAACATGGTTTTAAAGCAAATTTCTTACAGACCACCCAAACACGAACCTGTTGTTAACCCTGCTTTGTTCCAAGTCTCTTGCACAAGTTCTAGAAATTTTACCAGCACGCCCTGCGGTATCATCATTCGGTCCAGTTGGTCATTTTTTCTACATTTAGCTATGAACGATTTGCAAAATAAAATACAAATTTATATGTTAATAGACAATTACGCATTATGCAAGAAGAGAATCACCATCAAAATCATTTAATTCCCACTAAGAGATTAATAATCCAGCCTCTTCCCTCTTAACATGTTGACCTTATTGTTCAAGTACATGTACATATATTTGTGAAAAATCACCTCCAAAATCAATGGTAAGCAAATCCTACTCATTGCGGACTCACCTGAAGTGAATACTAGATAAATGGAAAAAAAATGAAAAATAAACTATGTATAGTTTGGATCAATAATCACAGTGTAAAAATTAGATTTGCATATGTAAAATTGTTGTTGACAGCTAATTAAATTGTGAGATATTAATGTTTTTATCTATTATCTTGTTCATATTAAACAAATGAAATAACATCATAAGGTATTCTTAGCAAGCATTAATAAATAATAATAAATGTTAAAATAAAATCTTAGGCATTCTTAGCAAACAACATTCATAGTGCAGGAAAAAAAAACTCAAGCATCAACAGTCACACATTATTAGCAACAATATCAACAACATAAATTTCTAGTAGCAGCTCATCACATAAATTATATAATTTTTCATAAACAATAATAATTAAATATATAATATGGTTTTCTCAAAATCATTAGTCTTCTTTTATATCCTTTAATCGACACAATTACTTTGGGTAAAGTGTTGAGAAGACCTAAATGTACCCACTTGAATTTAAAAAATAACATAGATTAGTCAAAGTAGATATTCATTAACATTTGAGATATCAAACTTATCTTTTAGAATAGCGTCGGGTGCTTCATTTGAGATATTTGGATCAACACGCTTGATAGACAATTATGTTTTTACAATCCATGTCGAATTAACAGCTTCGATAGTTGCTAACCTAATGCAACTATGTTTTTCTTTTAACGATTTAACCATAAATGTATTGGAACAAAAAATGAGAGAACCATATATTTGCCACGAACAATCCTCGTCCATATATTTTTCCATAACCTTTTGTTTTTTTTTTAATATACATTTTCAAGTGATAACCATGTTTCACTTCCTACTCTTTAAATACATCTCTAAATTCATTGACATTACTAAAAACCTGAGATTCTTAAAACTTAATAAAACCATCAACTTTAACCATAAACTTCTTACATTTAAATTAAGTTACGGGATCAATCTTTTTTTCCCCTCTACTTCTTACTTATATTGATATTATCCTAATTAATAAATTCCTTACCGCTACCACTCTCAGATTTTTATATCTTATAATATCAATATCATTATTATCACTACTAATACTCCATTTATTATCTGAATCGGAACCACTATATACAATTATATACAGTTTTATAACTAGAAACATCACCTAACAAGCTATTAATCCAATCATCTTTAGCATCATTTATAAACTAAATCTTCATCATCATAAGGGATATAGTCCTAATCTTCTTTCTCTTCATCATTCTTATTATTATTACACATATTAATAGCAGCATCACCCACAACAACATCAAAACTAAAACTTGTTTCAGCTTCAACATTATTAACATCACTATCAACAGAACTACTAACATTGACATCAAAATCATCACTTGTTTCAAATTCAACACCATCACCACCAACATAAGCACATGCTTCTTCTTATTCTTCTTCTTCTTCTATATGTATGTATGTATGTATGTATATTAATTACATTTAACATTTAAGCATCATCAACAATCATATTTTCTTTTTCATCTTTTATTGTGAAATCATGCGAGTTTATATCAAATATTTGCTTACATGTGAGTAAGATATCAATATAAGAAATGTAGTATGTAAATGTAGTTTAAAAAACAATTTCTTTGGACAAATGTTGAGCCACCATGATGAGCAATTATATTAGGCATTATGTATGTGTGTTGCAATGGTAAAGGATATAATATTACATTAATAGATGAACAAAAACTCATAAGCAAATTATTAATGACTATACACTACACATAACTAAGCTATACTTTCTGAGTTCTTAATAGGATTATCAAAAATAATTTGCTATTAGGCTAAACAATAATAAATCACAGTTAATGCAAGCTTAATCACATTAATCAAGCATGTAATTAAGCAAGAATTACAAGATCAATGTTTTTTGAACAGTAGCCCATGAAAAAAAAAATTGGAGTTTTTTTGGAGTTTTTACCCCAAAAAAATTATTAATTATGGTCAATAACATAATGGGTTAACATACTTAATACAATGGTTTATTGCATATAATCCATGTTATAAAAAAGATTAAGAAATTAAGGTTTTTATGAACAACGATAAATATGGGGGGAGGGGAGGGGATTCTTTTTAGGTGTTTAGATAAACAATAATAAAAGGTCTTTCACTGCCGGAATCATATTTTTTATGTTGATTAATTTTTATTAAAGAAGACTAAAATATTTTTTAGGTTTTCTAGTTTTTCGGGATTTATGTTGCACAATAATAAATTTGGGTTATCTAATTACACATCAACAAATTTGGGGTTTTTTTAAGTTACATGTACACTAAACAACATATAAACAATTTGAATAGACAATTTTGAACAACATCACAGCATACTATCATTGATTTTTAAAGCCTTGATTTGAAAAAATAAAATAAAAAACATACCTCTTATATGTTGATTTAAAGATGAAAGTTATACAATATTCCACCACCTAGACAACCACATTGAATCACAAAATCATTCAAGAAATTGATTTCAAGTGTAATTTTTTGTTATTTGACCTGGAAGAAAGGGGATTGACTCTTCTTCTTCTTCTTTTTCTAGTGTTTGTGAGTCATAAAGAGAGGTGATATGTCGTTGGTGTCTCTATTAGCTATTATATATATATATGTCTGAAATTTTCTTTCAATTTAGAATACAAATTATAATTCTTCAAAACATGCAAGTGTGATTTTGATCAAACTATAAGATATTATAGGTATTTTTTTATATTTTTTTAACATGCTTAAAAAAGTATTTTTCTAATAAATAGTATATGATATTAATAAAAATATTTTCTAATATAATTATTGAAACCAAAAGGAAAGGAACCTTAGTCAAATAAGATGGTGTTGCCAAATTCAATGAGAAATTAATGGTTAAATATTTTGAGTGATACATCATCTCTAAAGAAGTGGCTTGACCCGGTGTGGGGTCCCTAAGAATGCCACGGGTTTGAGCCTTATGAAAGGAATCATATCTTAAGATGACTTCATGATAGTTCGAATTATTCTTATAACATAATTTATTGTGCCACGTCAAAGAGCATATATATGTGTGTGTGTGTGTGGAATGTTAGCCTAATCAATCTATAATAATAAGGTGAATAATTAACACAGATACCAAAAAGAAGAAAAGTAAATGAGGGAATTAAAAGCAAACCTATGCAATTTATACATGGTTGGAGGGTGAATCTAGAAATATTAAGTGATTGTTTGTTTTTGTGTTATAAATTGTTTTTTAAAGTGTATTTTAAATTTTTTTATTTAAAAAATATTATATGTAATATTTTTATATATATTTTTGAATAATTTTAATATATTGATGATGAAAATAAATAAAAAATAATCTAAATCAATCATTATAATATATTTTAAATTAAAAAATATTTTGGTTTGTAATAAAGCTACCATACCAAAACATATGCACTTACACACGGGCTCAGGAACTCTAAAAAGTAACAAGGCGGACAGCTCTCGCCAAAGCATCAATTTTATTAGCAGCCGTGATTAGGGAAAGGCAAAAGGTCTTATGTTTATTCTCTATGAATAAGATTAAGAACAGTTACTGTTGTTGTCTAAAGACTGATACTTGTTTTTGGTTTTCTTGGTCAGTTAAATGGCTACAAATCCCAGCAATGGACTTGAAGGTGACAATACTCTCCAGTCTATCTGCTACCACCGTGGTTCACTTCAGCTTCTTGATCAAGTCTCTCTCTCTCTATACCAATCTATCTTTATTCTTATTTGCTTAGGTATTTTTTATTGATTAGTACTATATCTCACTATAATAAATATGGTTGGTGTTTTAACAGAGAAAGCTTCCTCTGGAGACTACTTACTTAGATATCAAAGATGCTTCTGATGGATGGTATCATCATATCTTAAGCCCCTTTTGGTTTAATATTCTCGATTTGTATTTTTTTTATTTTCTTAAGTGAATGGTTTATTTGCTTGAGAGATGAATTGGGTTGTTGTAAAAATGGGGGACATAGCAATATATTTTGTGCATTTCTTGATTTTATGTCAATTTTTTTCTCTACGTTTTGTTGCAAGGTTATTTTGCTATTTAATTGGGATTTTTCAACTTGTAAGTAATTCTTCACTTAATCTATCAGGTTGGCCATACGGGAGATGGTAGTTCGAGGGGCGCCTGCCATTGCTATTTCAGCAGCACTTTCTCTTGCCGTCGAAGTTTCTAATTTGGAGAATTTTAACGGGACACCTGTTGAAGCTGCTTCTTTCCTTGCAGGGAAACTGGATTATCTTGTTTCAAGGTAATCGTTGTGTTTGTATCCGACACTGTGCCTGTTGTCTGCATGTTTGGTTTGATTGTTTGTTTGAATGGTAGTTAAACCGACTAATCTTTCCTTTCCTATGGATGATTATAATAGGTGCTTGCCCCCAAGAAGTTAAGATTGTGATTATGCCATTTCTTAGATTTTTGTTGGGATGTAGCTAATTATGGAATCATCTCTCGTATTTTTCTTTCAGCCGACCAACTGCAGTCAATCTCTCAGATGCTGCAACGAAACTTAAAGAAGTTGTATCAAAGGCTGCTGCTGCTGCTTCCGACTGTCAGAGTGTTTTTCAGGTAGTATAACTCTGTTTGGTTACGTTTCAATCTTTATGCTGTTAATGACTTGGTCTGAAATCTATTGTCAATGACATGCACTTGGTCAGAAATCTATCCTGGGGTTTACTCATTTGGTGAAGTCTTGATAGCTAGACTCCACTTACCTTCTCTCACTTGCTTTAACTTTATGTTGTAGAAAGTTAAACTGTATTCTTACCTGCTCCCCATAATGCTTGCTTCCAATCTTTAACCATGTAGGCTTACATAGAGGCAGCTGAAATTATGCTAGCAGATGATGTTGCTTCAAACAAAGCAATTGGCTCATATGGAGCAAGGTTTATTCAGAACCAACAGAAAGATCCTACAAAACTGTCTGTTTTGACCCATTGCAACACTGGCAGGTACCCCATGCACTTCACAGTTTGTTTTGTCCATGGTCCTATCTTTTTTCTACAAAATATATTTTCCTTTGATTGGTAAACAAAGATAAGAAAGACGGTGATTGAATTCATATGATTAAGTTCAAAAATTGGTTCATTTTGTTTTCCCAGTCTTGCAACAGCTGGATATGGTACTGCCTTGGGTGTGATTCGTGCACTTCACAGTGAAGGAGTGCTCGAGAGGGCCTATTGCACAGAAACTCGTCCGTTCAATCAGGTGATTATCTGCATATTTGCATTTCAGTTATTGTTGCAAACGAACTTTGTTTAACAGAGAGATATGGAGAGCACTTGTCATTTCAGAGTTGAGTTCTTTGGTTTAATGAAAGCTTCAGAAAGTACAAGAAAGCAGCATTAAAAAAATACAAGTAGATCATGCATATGTAAAGACATTTGCTTAATGGAATGGCTATAGAAAAACTTGGTAAAGCTTGTGCTAGCTGATAATTTACGGGCTAAGATAGGCACCTCTAAGGTAAATTGGGCAGTTGCATGTAATCTTCAGGGTGGTCCTACTGGCAGTTTCTACCACCCGGGTTGGACAATCAATAATATAATATTGCTTTGAACCTTTGCACCTGTTAGATACTTGAAACTCATGGATTCCTCTCAATGCCCATACCTCTGCCACCTTGAAGAGTGAGGTTGTAGGACTGGTTTGCTGAAATACTGATGTGAGTGTGGCTGTGATAGTGTGCTCAATAAAATTTGGTTATCTATTTTCCAAACGCCTAAATTGTAATAGGTTTGTGATTTGGTTGTCATGAACTGTTGGATGCTATAAATGGTGAAGGATAATGACCAACTTATCTACATTTTAGCTGACTATACCTTCTTTCAATTATTATTTATTACATTTGAATTTCTAATTTCAGGGATCTAGACTCACAGCTTTCGAATTGGTACATGAGAAAATACCTGCCACCCTTATAGCAGACTCTGCTGCAGCTGCATTAATGAAAGACAGTAAAGTGAGTGCTGTTGTTGTTGGAGCAGATCGTGTGGCTGCAAATGGTATTGAGTTAGCAGAAAATACAATTCATTTACTTTTGTATCCTAGTTCTGCAAGTGTGTCTTACTGATTTCTGCAATGTAATTGTAGGAGACACAGCTAACAAGATTGGAACCTACAGCCTTGCCTTATGTGCAATGCATCATAACATTCCATTTTATGTTGCTGCACCACTTACCTCCTTTGATTCATCCCTTTCTTCTGGAAAAGAGATCATTATAGAGGAAAGATCTCCAAAGGAAATGTTGAATGCACGTGGAGGACTTGGGGAACAAGTTGCTGCATCCGGAATTTCAGTATGGAATCCAGCTTTTGATGTTACCCCTGCCAGCTTGATAAGTGGTATCATAACAGAAAAGGTATGAATCCTTTTGCAACTTTGATTGGAAATGATCACAACATTTGGTGGATTTTGTCTGATCATTTGCATCTCTGAGCAGGGTGTCATCACAAAGACGGGCACCGATGATTTTGACATAAAGGATTTCATAAATAGGGCTGTCGGCCAGTGTATTGCATAAGAAGCCAATGTAGTGAACATGGTTTTGATTGGTAATTTGAAGAGCTCTCTGCCTGCATTGTATTCAAGCTTCTATGATTACAAACCCATCTGACTGTTATAATGGTTGTAATTTCAGTGCAAAAGCACATATTCTATACGGTCTTCTTGGTAATTGGTCGTCACAAGACCATGAAGTAAATGTTTTGGTCATACCAAAACCTGAGAATATCTTGTTCTTGACTCTTTTTTAGGATTTGAGGCATCCCACCTCAAATCCTTGCATCTATCTAATAACGAATTGAAGTGTGCTTTGCATTGTGCACTCTTATGCAGACAACTGGCCAAAAAAATAGAAAAAAAAAAATTCTACATGTTCAGGCAAAAGTTCATCCTGTGATTTTCACAAATTGATGAACCCTAGTCATATGTACATATTTACATTGATTGATCATCTAAATTGCTAGAGAAATATGTGCATTGATTGATCATCTAATTTGCTGCCTGCTAGCCAGTAGCCACCCATATGTGGTTAGACTTAACCATATGAATATTGTCTGTTTTGCAAAGCTACACAAGTTGACCCCACGCAAGCATGGCATGCTCAAGGCCGGGCATGCAACTTGCAGGGTTATTATTGGCTTGGCAGTTCATATGTGTGCCTCCACATAATATAATAACACGAATTTGTTATTAATTAATTGTATAATTCTCGTTAATTCTTACAAATAAACTCCATTATTATTAGTCTGACAAAATCTAAGAGGCAGTGCGGCACACACCCGTTCCATATCTGAAATAAAGCTCCAGGATTATCACCAAAGATCATGCCATTCATCAGATTCTTTTTTTTTTTTTTTTTTTTCTATTAATTTGGTTGTTCAACTAATTTATATATATCTCAATTAATTTCACAAGTCTTAAAATTAATAATCATATAAATCTTTAGTAATCTTGAAAGTACTCAAATTCATAACCAATAAAAATCAAATTAAACTTGACTAATTAAATTACTTTCAAGTTAGCTCATTCAATTCTTCCTAGAAGTGGAGATATTATTTTTGTACAAATTACAGTAAAAACAGATGAAACAAATTATAGTATTATCATATCAACTTATTCGTTAACTGATATTCATTTTTAAGTGATTTTGTTGATATACGTTAACTGAGATTTTAAGAGTACATTCTCATTTCAATCCAGTGCATTCAAAAAAAAAAATCAAGTCCTTTTTTTTAAAAGTACTCCGAAGTCTGCTTCCCTATTTCGGTTTAATATATTCAGAAAATTTTAATAAATTCTTGTTGTCCCCCTAAGGTTTGAAGAAAATAATTGAGAAACATATCTTTTTAACCACCAAACCAATCCCTTGGAATTAGAATTAAGCTTGATTTTATAGCTTTATATCCTAAAAACTTTTCAAAAAATTAATACTCACTGCATGTTTATATAAAAATATACTCAGATTTAATTTAATATTTGAAGATTGGCAGAAATCATCAAAGACAATAATCATGTTGGCACCAAAAAGAATTTTAAGTGAACTTGTCAAATACAGTGTGTGTAAGAAAATAAATTTAATTTATCAACTAAACATAAAAATAAAAAATAGTTATAAAAAATTGTATACTTGTCTTAATAATGAAATTTGTAAAACTTGTACAGACATGAGTTGCTCTTCAAAATGAAAATAGTTATATACTATATAGGCGATTCGCACTTCACTGCTTATGATAGGTTTGTTTGTTTGTTTTGTAACTTAAAAAAGCAATTTCAATTAGGGTGTTTTAAAGAGAAAAAAAAATCATGCGAATTGATTTATAGACCCTACTAGATTTAATAAGATGGTTTAATTTGATTATATCATTAAAAAAAAAAAAAAGAGAGAAAAAGAAGAAGACAATGATAGTAAATATGCTAAATCTAAAGAGAAAAGGTGATATGACCTATATAAAAAGAACTCTTGTCAAAAGGAAAAAAAAAATCATAAAATTGAATTCCAAGATAAATAAATATTGAAGGATAAAATAAAAAAAAAAAAAAAAACAAAAATAACTTCAAGCAATCCGAACTTATAATGAAACTTGTATGACCCAATCATGAGGCCAAGCCATCCTTATAGAAACAAAATAAAAAAATAGAGAATCTTGATCTTTAATAAACTTGATGCTAAAGCCTTAAATAAAAAAGAAAATCAGTGTAAAAAATATTGATGTCAATTCGGGATAACATTTTATATCTGTGATCCAAGTCATGAAACCGGGATCACATCATAAAAAAAAATTATGAAGTTTACTTCTTAGCAATTCAATGTTGAAGGATGCAATTCAAAAAAAAAAAAGATTAATCTCAAAAAAGATTTAAAGAAAAAAAAAATTAAAAAAATAAAGATCAAATTTGATATAAAAATAAAATGAGATAAAATATTGTAAAATCCACGAGTCAATCCAAGTTAGCATGTTAAATTCATGACCTGGTCATGAAATCATGTTATCCTCCTATAATGAAAAATAAAAATAAAAATAAAGAAGCTTTATCTTTAATAAACTCGGTGTTAAATGATGAAATCAAAAGAAAATTAGTATAAAAAAAAATAACAAAAGACCAATGGCAATCCGATTTAATATATCATGCTTGTGATTGGGGAATAAAAAAAACTAAAAAAATACCAACAACAATCTGGGTTAATATATCATACTCGTTATCCAGGTCATAAGATCAGGATAATTGCATAAAAAAAATTACAAAATTCAATTCTCAAACAGTTTAATGTTAAAGGATGAAATTCCAAAACAAAATATTTTAAAAAGAATTCAAAGCAAAAAAAAAAAAGAAGAAGAAATTAAAAGAATGAGTACCAAATTTGACATATAAAATAAAATAAAATGATGTAAAAGCCTTGAGTCAATCCGAGTTAACATGCCAAATTTACAACTTGGATCGTGAGGCTGGGTTTTCCTCATATAAAGCAAATAAAAAAAATAAAGAATCTTGATATTTAATAAACTCAATATTGAAGATGAGATTAAAAAATAAATTGGTGTAAAAAAATAATTAAAAAATAAATCGATGTCAGTTCAAGATAACATTTAATACTCATTATGAGATTGGGATCAACACCGAAAAAAAAATTACAAAATTTAATTCTCAATCAATTCAATATCAAAAGATAAAATTAAAAAAAAATTATTTTTTAAAAAGAAACTGAAGCAAAAAAAAAAAAGGATCAAATCTAACACAAAAAAATAAAATGAAATAAGAAAATGATATAAAAAAAGAAATTAAAAGAATAAGAACTAAATTTGATATAAAAACCAAATAAAATCAAATGTTAAGGGATGAAATTGAAAGAAAATCAATCAAATAAAGATTGCAAACAAATAAAAAGCAATAAAAAAATAAGGACCGCAAATGAAATAAAAACAAAATCGGAGTACAACTTTAAATTTTATTTTTTTTAGAATAAACGAGAAGGACAACTTTAAATTTTATCTTAACTAATGCGATCCTTATGAAAGGAGAGAGAATTTAGGGGATAATAAATTTAATTTTCGTTGAACCACCGCAAATAACCATGCACATGCCACCTCATAGGATGTGCCGCTTCTTGACCTTTTAGATAACTCAATGATTAGCTGTTTTTTGCCACAAAAAGATTCTATACACGCTGCCTGAAAAGCACAATTGTCTCACATACTATCAAGTGTCATGCACACACTAATTAAATAATATTTAATAATTTTTTAAAATACTGAATTGCCTATTAGTCCACTTGATAATTACAATATATATATATATATATATGAAATAACCAAAAAAAGCCTTAGACACAAGCCTATTATGAAAAGGCACTTCAATGAATTCCGCTTTTAGCAGCAAGTCTTCACCTCCCAACTTCAGTTCTTGCATCACATGATATTAGAGTTTGATACAGTATTATATTTTTACAAAGTCAACTAACATGATTAAAACTAAAAGATGAAAACTGATAGTTTTACTCTCTCTCTCTCTCTCTCTCTCTCTCTCCACTAATTATTTACATTTCAATTTATTAGCACACTAAACATCACATCATTGAACACTAAGTTTTACACCATTGAAGATGAATATTATAATAATTATTTCCATGACAATTCAAGTCCAGTTTTAAACCCTTTCACCAAACACCATCTAAAGTCAGGTGACTTTGAGGGGAGCATGTTGATATAAAATCGTATTTCATTGACTTATTTTTCACTCTGAGTAAAGCTCCCCTGTAGAGAAGGAGAAGGATTTTAGAAGAAATTGATAGCAAAACAAACTGTCAATGATGATGGTGTTTTTCTTTCATGATTTCAAGTTATCATGACTTCACTCAAATTTAATTTATTTTCCATGATTGAACTGCGTAGACAAAGAAACTTTGCTTATTTTTCGTTAACCGATGAAGGTAATTAATCCAAAGTTTTTTATCATTTATTTCAATATTTTTATTTGTCTTTAATTTGTGAAAAATATTTCAAGAATTAAACCGTCGGACCAGCCCTGGGTTAAAAGAATCGATAGGTTCCACAAAGGATCATGAACTCAAATGATTGGTCTACCTTTGAGAGCAAGCGGGTCTATGAAAGTGGAAATCGAAGAGGATTTTTGGTAGTAGCCTCGCGATTGCAAGGTTCAATGCGTGTCTGCAAATCTTGTTGATTTTAATGGTTTCGATTTGGCTGATCAGGGACCAAACAAATTCCAGTGTGTGCTAGGTTTAGACATCATCTGGATTCAAATTCAACTTCGAAGTCTCCCTCTTGAAGCTATTCTGTCTTCAGCTACACAGCACGGCAATCGTGCCCCTGAAGACCTTCCATTCAATACAAACGAGAAATGATCTTTACTGGCATGGAGGGTGATTGGCACCTATGCATCCACCTGCAGAAAATAGGAGTCAACTAAACCAAACAGCGGTCACCTTGAACGGTAAAAATTGTGGAAAATATACAGAGCGTAGGAGGGGTGAAACCAGCAGGAAAGCTTCACCTCCTTACTTCTCAAATTGGTGTGTGTTTACTCTTATGGAACTAACGCTGCTTTTAAGAAAAAAAGATGTTAGTGAGTAGCTAAGCTCAGGAGTGGGAACCTGAAGGAACTAAATGTGTAATTCTATATATACAGATTCCAAATTAGGAAGTAAAAAAAAAAAAATCATAAATCATAATACAACAGGACGCTGTTAGGAAGTGAAAACATGTACAAAGAAAGAATGAGCTTCACAAAAAAAAAAAAGAAGCATACTTAACCTAGATCCGACCATGTAAAGCTTACTAGATCTGAAAATAATGTATCTATCCATCAAATAACGCCAATTGGATCCCCAATATCCAGACAAAAGTATCTATCCATCAAATGGGCAGTATATGAAGCCAATATACTGATATTTTGACGGCCACTACTCAAAGTTGTCTTCCTGTAGAAACCAAATAAAATGGTCTTCAAACCTCCACGACAAGCTAGACTTCCTAGGTTAATTTTGCGGTTCTTTTGCAGCTACAAAACTAATCATTTACGTTTGACATAGGACCAGAAACTGAGCACAAGGATGTTCTGTCAACAACTTT